>NW_007741638.1:0-12995 GCF_000696425.1 Galeopterus variegatus | reverse complement strand
CCTCAGTGTCGTGCCTGTACCGGACCGGGACCAGCAACGGGATCGCAACCCTCGGTGTCGCACCAGCACCTCGCTCGGCCAGTGAACGGCCGGTCTGCATGTGGGATCCGAACCCTCGGCGGGAGCGCCGCCGCACTCCCAAGCGGCGCACTGTAGCAGTGCACCACCAGGCCGGCCCCAAAGCTTACATTTTATTTTTCATGATAGGGGGAAATAATCTACTGTAATCAATTCTTAGATTATCTTTTTATATCTACATGAAGAAGACATTGCTAATATAAAATTAACACATTTTACAGAAAATTATATTTAGTTTGGTGATTATTTACCAAAGGGACTGTGCAGCAAGGAAAATATGTATTTTTAATGAAAATATATTTAATTTTATTACAAAGGTAATACATTCTATTGTAAACTTTCTAAAAATATAAAAATATAGAACACTGAAAGTAATAATTAATAGTCCTCTAGGTTCTAATCCATAACAATTATTTTATAACTTACCTTCTCTACCTAACATCAACTAGTCTTATTCTACATTCTGTCTTGGAACCTCACTTTTCAATTTACTAGTGTACAAGGATAATATTTACAGATATATAGATGCTTAATAACTTTAATATTCTGTATTATGTATTACTCTAATTAAAAAATTCTATTGATAATATTAAGGTAAATTTAGCCCTTTACTAACACAGATTATGTTTCTCATAGTTTTTTTTTCTCTTGTTCATTTTAAATTCCTAGAGCTTAAGTTTTCTTGGAAAAAGGAATACAGTGTCCTCACATTGTACTCTTGTGTCACTGTACTTTTTTGTGTGGAATCAGTAAATATTTGACCCTAAATTTTTTTTCTTCATGTAATCAAATTTTATTTTAATAAATTTTAATCTGATGGCTCTTACAGCACCCCATCTTCCCCTAGAAAACCAGGCACATATGGAAAACTAAAATGCGAGTAATTACATAAATAACAACATATACATTATTCATTATTTCCTTTTTAGCTATGTTGTAGAAAAGTCTTTTATGATCTGATTATACTTCTGCTTGTCTTTTAGACTCAAAAATACTTAATTTCTAGCAAATATGTTTAATACATATGGCAATCTTGTCTACAATAACGTGAATGACAACTCTTCCATTTATTATAGGTAGGGTCTTTCCAGACCTCCAGTTCAGAGAAACTTTAGTAATGACATTTTAAGATTAAAATTTATATGATAAGATTCTCTAATGTTTTTAGAAAAACTGGATATCTCCTGAATTGATGGATATACTTCTAAAGTGTGTGAGGCAATTGCATAAATTCTAAGAAGTATTAAATACAAATACAATTTTGTATCTGGTTATTCAATCCTGTATTTGTATTCCTTTTTATTTTATTTTATTTCATTTTTTTTAAATTTTAACTTCTCAATATACATTGTGGTTGATTTTCGTGTCCCCTTACCCATTCCTCTTTCCTCCCCTTTCTCTCTCCCCTCCCCCACCAACTACATCATATCCGTTTACTTGTCTTAACAAGTTCAAGGAATTGTTCTGATTATTGTGTCTTCTCTTCCACCACCATTTATTTGTTTGTATATTTATCTATTTATTTATTTTTAGCTCCCACAAATAAGTGAGACCACAGTATTTCTCTTTCTGTGCCTGACTTGTTTCACTTAATATAATTTTCTCTAAGTCCATCCATGTTGTTGCGAAAGGTAGTATTTCATTCTTTCTTATAGCAGAGTAGTAAGCTACTGTGTACATATACCACAGTTTCCTTATCCACTCATCTCATCTGATGATGGACATTCAGCCTGGTTCCAACTTTTGGCTATTGTAAATAGTGCTGCAAAAAACATGGGAGTACTGCTATCCATTCAGTATGATGATTTCCATTCCTTTGGGTATATTCCCGGCAGTGGAATAGCTGGGTCATATGGTAGATCTATCTGTAATTGTTTGAGAAACCTTCATACCATTTTCCATAAAAGCTGCACCATTTTGCAGTCCCGCCAACAGTGTACGAGAGTTTCTTTTTCTCCACAACCTTGCCAGCATTTATCACTCTCAGTCTTTTGGATGTTAGCCATCCTAACTGGGGTTAGATGGTGTCTCAAAGTGGTTTTGATTTGCATTTCCTGAATACTGAGTGATGTTGAGCATTTTTTCATGTGTCTGTTGGCCATTCATAAATGTTCCTTTGAGAAATGCCTATTCAGCTCTTTTGCCCATATTTTAATTGGGTTATTTGTTTTTTGTTTTTTGTTTTTTGTTTTTTTTTGCTGTAAAGTTGTTTAAGTTCCTTGTATGCTCTGGATATTAATCCTTTGTCAGATGTGTATTTTGCAAATATTTTTTACCACTCTGTTGATTGTCTTTTCACTCTGTTGATTGTTTCTTTTGCTGTGCCGAAGCTTTTTAGTTTAATATAATCCCATTTACTTATTTTTCCTTTAGTTGCCTGTGCTTTGGGGGTCATATTCATGAAGTCTGTACCCACTCCTACTTCCTGGAGTGTTTCCCCTAAGTTTTCTTTAAGGAGTTTATTGTTTCAGGATGTATATTTAATTCTTTAATCCATTTTGAGATGATTTTGGCATATGATGAGAGGTACGGGTCAAGTTTCATTCTCCTACATCTGAATATGCAGTTTTTCTACCACCATTTGCTGAAGAGGCAGTCTCTCTTCCCCGGTGTGTAGACTTGGTGCCTTTGTCAAAGATCAGATGCCTGTAGTTGTATGAGTTGATTTCTGGGTTCTCTATTCTATTCCATTGATCCGTGTGTCTGTTTTTATGACAGTACCTTGCTGTTTGGGTTATTATAGGTTTGTAGTATAGTTTAAAGTCAGGTAGTGCTATGCCTCCAACTTTATTTTTTTTGTTCAGGATTGCTTTGGCTATGTGTGTCTTTTGATATTACATATAAATGTCTGGATAGGTTTTTCCATTTCTGAGAAAAATATTATTGGAATTTTGATGGGGATTGCACTGAATCCATTGATCACTTTGGGTAATATGGACATTTTCACAATGTTGATTCTTCCAATCAAAGAGAATGGGATATCTTTCCATCTTCTTGTGTCCTCTTTAATTTCTCTCAACAGTGGTTTTTAGTTCTCTTAGTAGAGATTTTTCACATCCTTGGTTAACTTTATTCCTAAGTATTTTATTTTTTTGGTGGCTCTTGTAAATGGGCTAGCTTTCTTGATTTCTTTTTCTGCATGTGCACTGTTGGAGTATAGAAATGCTACTGAGTTTTGTGTGTGGAGTATAGAAATGCTACTGAGTTTTGTGTGTTGGTTTTGTATCCTGCAACTTTGCTGAAGTCATTTATCAACTGTAAGAGTTTTTTTTTTTTGTAGAGGCTTTAGACTGTTCAATATATAGGATCATATCATCTGCACACAGGGACAGTTTGACTTCATCTTTTCCGATCTGGATGCCCTTTATTTCCTTCACTTTTCTGATTGCTCTGGCTAGTACTTCCAACATTATTTTGAATAGGAGTGGTGAGAGTGGACATCCTTGCCTAGTTCCTGTTCAGGATGATACTGGTAGTGGGCTTATCCTTACTCATGAAATGTTAATAGAGAACTTGTAATGCATGCATTGAGGGCATTAACTCCACTGTGCTTTCTTTTTTTTATTGGTTATGAGTATTCATGGGGCACAAAGCTGATTATTACCACTCATGCCCAAGATGTGATGGCCAGATCCATACTGGCAGAATATCCATTACCACAAATTGCGATTATACCCCATATTCTGCACCCAGTTATCCCTGACCTCCCTCCCATCCCCTTTTCACCCACTCCACTTTGTATCCCTAAGTGTGTTATCTCCCTCTGCAAGTCGAACACACCACTGCCATCTTTCTTTTCTTCCTTCTTTCTCTATTAGCTCCCACTTATGAGTGAGTACATGTGGTATTTATCCCCCTGTGAACTGAAATTTTTACTACCTTGGAAAGAGAGGTAGTAAAGAACACTTGACACTATTATTACATAAAGAAATACCTTGCATTCCAAACCCAATTTATTTTATTTTTAAATTGAATAAAATTTAAAAAAATAAGGATATGTATGGTATAATTTCAAAGTTTCCTGTTTCTTGGTGCATTTAAATATTGAGGTATATTCCTATGTGTCAGTCTGGGAGCATACATTTGAGTTGGTGTTAACTGAAGTCATATAAAGTTGTAATGTAATTCAAATTCTCATTTCCTTAAATGTACTTCCTACTTTAAAAATACAGGAGCACATATAGGTTTTGGAGTCTCAAGTTGCTTACTAATGTTTCCTTATTCTCTAGATATTATGTACTTTAGGATATTTTTGAACTGTTTTTAATTTTCATGTTTATAATAAACATATACATTTATATATAAATTAAAACAAATGTATTATAAATGCATGCATTTATAATGTATATAATTTAAGAAGCTTCAAGAAAAATGTATCTTTTGTTAACTAAAACTATTTATGAAATATAGATGTAATATAATAATTACATCTTAATTACAATTCTTGATATGACAGCCAAAAATAAAAAAGACAAATTGAATAAGCGACAATATTTTATTTTTCCATAAGAGATGGTTAAGTACTTGAACTCTCTAATGTACAATGGAGACCATAAGAACATTGATTAATAAATCTTGCTTTGCTTACATTTGTATTTATAACTTTGATTAAATTTCATGTCCTTCCTTAAAGAAAATAAAAGAATCATTCTGGTGCATTTCTAAATCAATTGACCCCATTTTTTTTGTGTGTGTGTGTGTGTTTTTTTTTTTCCTTTTTTCTAACTATATATCATTGCACTAAATCTGTCACATAGATTCCAAAGGTAGAAGCCAACTGTTGACACTTCATCAATGTCTCATACAGCTTGAGCTATTGCTTTACTAAAGTTTTCTGCTTAATTTCTTTGTCTATGGCCGATGAAAAAAAGGTTGTATGTCTTTGCTATAAAGAGAAGGGACAAATCTCAGTAGAAGTGATCAAAATAAAAAAAAAATTCTAATATATTGTGTATAATATGAGCTTGACATGTTAGTTTGTAAAACATTTTATTTTTCCATTCCAGCTATTACCTAGGCTTTAGACTTGATGTTACATCTCGCTAAAAATACCAGTCGCTTTGGGCTTAAGAACTGGAGAGTTACTATTCGAGAGATTTTGAGGAAACAGCTATTTCTTTCCTTTAGAGAACTAGCCAATTTCTCAATATAACCCTACCTGTTGGGGCAGATAAAGGGCCTCCTGGGTGATAAAAGACATCATGAAGTGGATACTAAGGTGAATACTAAGTCGCCAGTGAAAAATGGAGCTTAAGCCTCTACTGACACAATTACGAGCCTATCGTTCCTGATTCTGCAATGGCAACTTTAGTTTGTTGACGATATCTTTGCCTTCTCAGATATTTATTTTAAATAAAGTCTCCATCTACATTATCCTTAAAAAGGAGACAGTGCCCGAATTTTTCTCATACCTTAGTATCCAAACCGTATCCCGATCCTCCCTTTGGGTGTACAGAATCAACATTTTTTTTTGTGTGTGTGCTTATTTGCCCTTGGCAATGTTCATTAGAGCAAAGGCTGACAATATTAGATAGTATGGATAAAATTATGGAAGTATAAAAAAATAAGAAAGAATAAGGTAAATATTCAGAATTATAGGTGACCTCAAAAATTAATCAAGAAATTAAAATGTTAGTAAAAGTTTCTGCATAGCAGTTTTTAAATGCACAAAATGTGTAACGACTAATATCTATTTATTCTGATCTGGATTTGACTTTAAGTCAAACCTTATTGAATCCATAACAACAACCTTATGAAGCAGGCACTATAATATTTTCTATTTTATAGGTAATAAAAAATATAGAGATTATAAGAAGTATTGGATGGTGCAGAAAAGAGATAATCTAAAGTTAAACCGCCTGGGTTTGAAAACTGGCTCTTTTTCTGTTAACTAGCTTAAATTTGGGCCAGTTTCTTAAGCCTTCTGTGCTAAATTTTTCTTAGACATAAAAATGAGGTACAATATACCTGACAAACAGTGGTGTTATGAGTATTGTTGAGTTAATATAAATATACTACTTAGAAAAGTGCCTGGCATACAGTAAGCCAATCTAAGTGTTTTCTATTATGATATTTATTGTCTGATATTACAGAGTTAGTGTTGGAGCTTGAGTAAGAACCCAGGCAGCCTAAAGATAGAGATCATGGCAATACTATACCCCAAACTATCTTCATAATACACTTCCTTTATCTGTCTTTCTCTGTCTCTCTCTGTCTCTGTCTGTCTGTCTGTCTGTCTGTCTGTCTGTCTGTCTCTCTCTCTCTCTCTCTCTCTCTCTCTCTCACACACACACACACACACACACACACACACACACTCTAATTCTCTCAATACATATATATAAAGCAGATATTAGTTACTATCCCCGTTTTATAGTTTAGACGCTGTGTTTCAGAGATGTTAAGTGGCTTGTTATGGCTCTTAAAGATAATAAGCTCTTTGGGTTCATAGACTATGTTAAGTTATAAATCTCTTGTTTTTTTTTTTTTTGCAGTACCTTCTCTATATAACTATAAGCTATATATTTTTTGAATAACAAATTAATTAATTACTGTCCAGCATGGGGCTAGAACTATACCACAAGAACATCGGCTACAAAAACAGAGTATGTATTTTGGCTAAATTTCCAGTCAGAAGAACAAGTCTTTAATATGAGATCTGATGTTATTTAACTTTGGGGCCTTAAATAAACAAATCATTCATAAAAATATGATGAAAAAGTATTGCTTTTTTCATATGTAAAGTAGTATTCATGCATGTAGTTTTTTGAAACAGATTCTACTATTTGCTATTTTGTATATATACTCACACACACATGCACACACATATACACATATGCACACACACATATATGTATACATATATGCATGCATATATTTATAGATATCTGTATGTGTTTTTGCATTTGTGTGTTTGTGTGGGTGTGTGTATGTGAAGACGGAAATCATAATGATTGTGTCTAGATATGCTGATCATATGCAACCAGTGAGATGACAAATGAAGTAAGATAGCGAGTAAATATTGGAGATCTGAAACAGAAGTACAGATATGTGAATTCCCAATACATTGTTGAAGTCATGGGATTTGAGATTCTAGGGAGGAATGCTGAAACTGGGTCTGAGAAACTCATGAGATTCTCAATCATAATGTGATTCTCCTTCAGTCTTTTTTCATTTTAGTAAATGCCAGCAGTGTTCATGGAACAAATCCAGAACTCATCCTTGATTCCACCAGCTTCTTCAACCTCACATCCAGTTCAGACCTAGCTGCCCATTATATCTCTACCTCCAAAGACATTTTATTTTTCCTGTTACCTGTGATACAGACATAGCTTTTGCCTTGTCTTCTTAATTTCATTCTAGCCTCTGTCCATCTTCCCAGCAGTCAATAATGTCAAGAAATAGTTTGATCCTGTTACTCATTAAGGTTTTATTCCAGGTTTCTATTCTAATCCAGTGGGGATTATTTTTGTACTTCTCAAAAATGGCTTATGTGATATGGCCCTGGGCTTCCTTACCCCAGACTCTTTTCCATGTCAGTGTCTTGCTGCATGCTGTTTCTCCCACCTGACATGTCTCATTCTGTCTCATATATCTTACTCATTCTTCTCATCCTTAAAGTCTCATCTTGAGGATCAAATCCTCAAAGATGCCCACCATCCTTTTTTTAATAGGTGTTTTTATCTTATTTGCTCACTCCTATTTTGATTGACTTTAGTTCATAACACTCATGAAATGTGGAAGTACATTAATTGTGTGATCGTTTGTTAAAACCTAGTCTCCCACAGCAGGCACTTGGTCCTAAGAGAGAAGGCACCAAGTGACTTATGCTCAGTACTGTATCCCTGCTGGCTAGGACAGTGTCTACCCCAGAATAAGTGGTCAACATGTATTTATTGAATTAATTAAGAAATTTATGTTTGAAGTCATCATTGTGAAAGAAGGGCTGATGGATCTTATTGATATTACTAATACCTTAAAAGGTTGTGGACAATTTCACATGTCTGGGTCATATTTCCACAAGCATTTATTATTCCAGGTGTTAAGGAAATACTGCAGAAGCTTAACCAGTTTAAATGATCTAAAATTAAGGCTCTAGGAATAAGTTTTCAAGGAACAAGTGAGGGAATAAGAAAGCTAGAGAGATGGGGAGTTGGGTTCATATATTAGTGATTTCAAAATTGGAAAGCTTCCTATTGTTGACACATTTCGCAGGGTACCTATAGGAACATATGTAAAAAATGGAATACAAATGAAGGTCCTTAATGAATGAGTAGGGAATAACCAGAAGATTGGTGGATGGCAGAAAAGAAGCAAAGCATAGAATAGTAAACAGATGGCATGACTCTCAAGGAAAGATGTTTTGCAGAGAGTAAAAATATAATATTCTGACAGTAGGAAGCTTAAAATTTATTAACACTACTTCCTACAATTCATGAAGCATAGATATGAGAGAAATAATAATAAGAATAATAATAACATTAATGCCTATTTTAGGCTTAGCACTGTGCTAAGAAATTAACCCTTAAACAGCAACACTGATGAATTGTTATTATTATCCACACTTACATATTAGAAACCAGAGGCCTTCAAGAGTATGTTGAGTGCCAAGACTGGGCAGCAAATAAGTGATTATCTTGTGATTCAAACACAGGAAGTGTAGACAAGCATATCTGCTTAATTGCTGTGCTGCATTACTATCAAGCACTCAATTAACAGTATTTGAAATAAAAATATGTAAAAATGCAAACTTTTTAATGTAGATTTATAACTAAAATTGTACAGATGGAACATTGGTCCTAAATTTATGCCACTGCTTTTTAGCACGAGGCTTGAAGGTGTTTAGGTACTAAATTCTCCTTTGAAGCTTGCTTAATATCCATGTTGGCAGAGTGGCTTCTTGGGGAGTAGAAGTGCAGATTCATAGACTGTCTTTTTTGATCTTGAAAACAGATTAATGACAAACTTCATTAATTCCATTTGCCACTAAATGAGAAAACTGCACCCAGATACATTTTAGTTTTGAAAGATTCAGTAAGAATAGATTTTTTTTTCAAATTTTTCTATCTCCATTTTTATAAATTAAAATAAAATGAGTATTTAAATAAATTTGGACTCTGTCTTTTTATTCCTCTTGCATTTTCATTCCCACTTTTTGATTTAAGACTTGGAAAAAGAGCCACAATGACATTGCAAGAGAAATTGCCCTCTTGGTATTTCTGGCTTGGAACAGAAGTTAAGGCATAGTAAATCTCATGAGAAAGTCTGCTTTTTGACATTTACAGCTCAATTTTACTGTTTCAGAAGGTTTGAATAAGCTTCAGATAAGCATCCAAGCTTATCCAGGGTGAACTTGAATTCTGAAGCTTCTAAAGTTCTGTCATTGGTAATCCTGCCTTGCTTTTGAAGATGCCATTCGTAGCATCCCAGTTGAAATTCTGGTTCGCCTTTGTGCCTAACAGTGAAGGATGAATAAGGTCACGTCATAGACATGTTATTAAAAATATGAAATAAGGGCAGGCCAAGGGAAAAGTTCCTTCTATCCAATGATGGAAAGAAGTGGGAAGATCTTAGTAATGGCAAGGTACTATAAAGTTGTGCAATTCAGCTGTATGTTTCAAACAATTTTTAAAGTAATAATGATATTGGTTAGTTAAATACCACTTTGTCAACAGAATAGATACTTTTATCTCTACAGACAAAGTCAACAGATCAGGATTCAAAAGAATAGATACTACATGTAGAATATATAAAATAACATACACAATAAGAATTGCTTAATTTTATACAATCAAATAATTTTAAAATATTAAATTAAAACATTTAATGGAGACTTTCTCTAATATAATATAAGTATGCAATGTACTATGCCCTCTGCATTAGACTGTTTCAAGATCAGCTTGAGGGACAGTTGAGTTAGGAGTAAATACTTACATAAGAATTAGTTTTATAGCCACTGTTCCAATCATCTTCAGAACTGAATTGATTTAAAACCCTTTCAACAAAGAAAGGACAACTGATAAAGATATCTCAAATTTAAGTTTGCAGAATTTGGTACAGCTAAATGGAAAATAATTTCTTTGTCTTTGATTTTCTGTCTTCATGTTTTTGTTAGATCAAGAGATAAAGAGATGTAAATCATCAAACCAGTGGTTTATTACGTTCTTCACAATTATAATTTTTCCCATCCACAAATTAGTTTTCTAACTTGCTCAGGCTAATCTGTGAAGCTCAGAAAAAATTTTCTATAGCACACTTTTATTAAGCTCAATGTACTGTGTGCAATTTTAAAAACAGATTTGTAAGAATTATTGGCCAAAGAACATAATGTGAAGGAAAATCTTAGAATCCTGCTATTCTTTTCTTTCTAGTGTAGCAGACTAACATCTGTGCAATTATACAAACCTGCAAATTACTTTTTATTCCTTGTGAGTTAATTGCTTCAAAATTGTAATGAAAAAAGAATCCAAAACCTAAATGCAGAGAAATGTTAGGCAAAATTAAATAGTAAACATTCCGATTAACATATAAAGTTTAATGAGTCTGTTTTGATAGAAAATCTTAAAAATAATACAGTGGATAAAACTGTTGGCAAATATTTAATTACATTAATGAATACCTGTAATTGATAGTTGTATTTCACATTAAATGATTATTATTTAACCGACATGCGTTTTCTTTTCTTCTTTATAAATGAGACTATTCTTACGAATATGAGTGAAAATAAAACTGAGTTGAATTATACTCCTTTGTTCACAGACAAAGGAAAGAATTAAAATACACAAGTTTAGCAGTATTATTTTCATATATTTGAAATATAGTAGATCAGCTAAAAGTGTTACATATCCCTCAAACTCACAGGTGGGACTTATTATGGTCTAGCCAATGAATATCAGGTACCATCTTCGGTCATTCTCTGTCTCCCATTTCAAATGTTTAATGAACTGCTTGCACTTTCCCACACACATCTGTATCTGTGTCCTGCTTTTGCCATACAGCAGCATCTACGTAGAAGGTTCTCCCTGCCTGTTTTCTGTCCTAGCTAATTCCCACTCATCTGTAAAGTCTTAATTCAGATATTATTTTCTTCTAAATGATGTCTCCAAATCTTTAAGTTCCCTGTGTAAATAACTCATATGTAGCTGACTTTTCCTTTAGGTTTAGAGGTTCCCTGTCTTCTAGATATTGGGCAGAGTGACCTTCTAAAATGTGAATATAATCATACATACCTTTACTTATAATTAAATAAAATAGTAACAATCTAGAAACCACTTGAATACTCATAAAGGAATGGTTGAACTGATTCTGCTATATATCTAGTGTGAAATAACATGTCACTGTCACTATTCAATAAAATGATTTTAGACATTCTCCAGACAGTAATTACTTACCTGGAGAGATATTCATAAGATTTTATTAAATGGTGACAGCCACATGCAGAGCAATAAGTATAATATAATATTAATTTTTATAAAACCAATATAGGTTTGTATGTGTGCAAGGATGAATAATGGTTACAAAAGATATTCAGCAGGTAATTAATGCTGGTTACATTAGGGGACAGGCTGTGGATGGTAGGGGGTGAAGTAAGATTATTATTTTGTCTCCCATCTCTGGAAGACAAGGAAATTCTAAACCTAAAGGAAAAGTAGCTACATTTATATTATTCAAAGACCACAACTCATGACCCAAGATTTTCAGCAAACCACTAACAGAATTAAAACAAAGAAAACCACCCCTAAGCATATCACAGTTAAGGTGCGGAAAATAAAAAGTTAAAAATGAAGGGCCGACCCCGTGGCACACTCGGGAGACTGCGGCGCTGGGAGCGCAGTGACGTTCCCGCCGCGGGTTCGGATCCTATATAGGGATGACCGGTGCACTCACTGGCTGAGCACGGTGTGGGCGACACCACACCAAGGGTTGTGATCCCCTTACCGGTCACGAAAAAAGACAAAAAAAAAAAAAAAAAAAAAAAAAAAAAAAAAAAATCAAAAATGAAAATGTTAAAAGTGACTAGATGAAAAAGACACATTACATGAAGAATATAAGGATAATAGACAATTTCTCCTAAGAAAACATGGATGAAAGAAAACTATACAATCACAACTTTAATTTGTTGAAAGTGGGAATATTCTGTCATTGAAAAATTTTATATTCTACAAAAATATCCTTTGGAAAATAAGGCAAAGTAAAGGTGTTTTCCGATAAATGAAAACTTGGCAAATCTGCACACAAGAAATACTAAGTGAAGTTATTCAGGTCAAAAAGAAATAACTAGATGAAAACTCAGATCCATAACAAGGAATAAAGAACACCAGAAATGATAAATATACAAGAATATGCACAATGCAGACATTTTAAAATCTGTTTTCAAAAAATATAGTACAGTTTTCAGAAACAATTATAATATTGTATTTTGATTTAATATATATGACAGTTATAGCACTGTGAATGGGACATAATAAAACTATTCTTTTGTATATTTCTTACATTTTACATAAAATAGTACAGTATTAACATTAAATATACTGTGATGAGTTAAAGATATATATTATGATCCTGAGAGCAAAATATAAAAGAAATTGCCTAAATGTAAAGCTAAGAAGCCAATAGAGAAGTAAAAATGAATTGCCAAAATAATATTGTTCTCAGAATATAAATACATAAAATAAATAATCTTCTTTTTTTTTTGTTAAATTTTTATTTTGTCAATATACAGTGTATATGATTATTATGGCCCATCACCAACACCTCCCTCCCTCCTCCCTCTCTCCCCTCCCCCCCAAGAATGTCCTTTCCGTTTGCTTGTTGTAACGACTTCAAAAAAGTGTAGTTGTTATATCTTCTCCCCCCTCCCCCGGTTTTTTTGTGAGTGTGTATGTGGGTGAATTAATTTGTTTATTTTTAGCTCCCAC
>NW_007741637.1:24322-24532 GCF_000696425.1 Galeopterus variegatus | reverse complement strand
GGCCTGGCCTGCCCTGCCATTAAGGGCCAACCCTCAAATGGCCTGCCGCAGGGCCCCCTTGGCCTACCCTCCCACTAAGAGTGCCCCTGGCCTTTCCTGGCCTGCCCCTAAGGGCAGGCCTGGCCAGACCTACACAAGAGACCCACTGTCCTGGCCTGCCTCAGGGCCCATTTTAGTCTGTTTTGTGTTGCTATAACAGAATACTTGGAA
>NW_007741637.1:17969-18849 GCF_000696425.1 Galeopterus variegatus | reverse complement strand
CACACACACACACACACACACACAAACCGGGGCGGGGAGGGAAGACATAACAACTACAATTCCTTGAAGTTGATATGACAAGTAAACAGAAAGGACATTTTTGGGAGGGAGGAGGGAGGGAGGTTTTGGTAATGGGCAACAATAATTAACCACATTGTATATCGACAAAAAAAAAAAAAAATCAAAGTATTCAAAGGCGATTCGAATTCTGGCGCTAAGCCCGGCGATTGGGCGGGAGGCGTGGCGGCGGGCCAATGAGAAGGCGCGGTGGGCGGGCCGGGGGCGTGGCCGGGCCGGCGTCTTTCCCGCGCTCCCGCAGCGTCCGCATTTTGAGCCCCGTGAATGCACGACCCCCCCCCAAAGCAAACAGACCGAGCAGACAAATGAGCGCGAGCGTCGCCCGCGGGGCGGGCTCCTGAGGCGGCCGCGCACTCACAGCCCCGTCGTCAGAAGGCGACGCCCGCCGCGCTCTGGGCAAACGCGTGGACCCGAAAGGCAGCCCCGTGTGCGGCTCCGACGGCGGCGTCCTGTGCTTCTCGCCCTGCCACGCAGGGGGCCCTGCGACCAGGACAAGCCCGGGGGGCCGGAAGGTGAGCGCGGCCGCTGCCCGCAGCCCCCAGCCCCGCCTGCACCCGGGGGACGGGCTCCGTGTCTCCCTCCGGTAACCGGCGCTGTTGCTGGGCCCCCCAGGTCTACGGAACTAGCTGCGTCCCTCAGAACTTTCCCTCTGGTTTCGGCCACGCTGCTGCAGGGAATGTAGTTCAGCTCGTCCGAGAAAGCCCCTCCTCTGGTTTTCGCGTTCGTTGTAATTTTCTCTACATTCCCCAGCAGCGTTCCTGCGCGAACAGCAACTTTATGGTAAGCCAGGGGCCCGAATTCT
>NW_007741637.1:15830-16274 GCF_000696425.1 Galeopterus variegatus | reverse complement strand
TCCTGGCTTGTCAGAGGTCATTTCTTCTCCCTACCTGTTGTCCCCTCGCTCCCCAGCCTCCTCAGATGCTTTGGCCCTCTCCGGCACCAGCCACCTCTCCTGCTCCCTGGCGTCTCCTCTCTCCCAGCCCTGCCTCTAAATGTACCCCCAGCTCCTCAATCAGGAGAACGCTCGGCTTCCCACTGTGCACTCCTTTAGCTGCTAATAGTGTCTCCTCTTCTCTGGCAAGCTGCCTGAGAAAAACTGTCATCCCCGTGGCGGGGTTGCCACCACCACAACCAGCAGCAGTCTCCAGTGAGATGGTGAAAGACATGTATTCATTCGTTCATGGACTAAGCGCCTGCTCAGAGCCACGCACTAGGATGCGGCGTGTGCCAGAAAGCCCCTGCCCTGCAGGAGCCCCAGGATGAGGGGATGAACGGGCAAAACAGAATTCCAGGACAG
>NW_007741637.1:14892-15291 GCF_000696425.1 Galeopterus variegatus | reverse complement strand
CCTTCCTCTCCCCTCCCCTCCCCTCCTCTCCCCTCCTCTCTGCCTCCTCTCCCCTCCCTTCCTCTCCCCTCATCTCCCCTCCTCTCCCCTGCTCTCCACCTGAGCTGTTACCCAGGACTCCGGTCGTTCTCCTCTTTTGGCCTCTTTCCAGGTGTCTCATCCCAATCTCCTTCCTCCGCTCTTCTCTGCCTGCATAGCTGGCTCCTCTGCCTCCTACTGCTCTTTATGTAAATGTAGGTGTTTCTGGCAGGTTCTGCTCTCCTCTCTCCACTGTTCTCTTTCTATACATCCCTCAAAGGTCACACTCCCTTCATAACACCAGGCAAGGTCAAGGGTTCGGTTCCTAGTATGAGCCAGCCACCCCCCCCAAAAAAAAAGAAAAAAAAAATTGTTTCACTC
>NW_007741637.1:8405-9689 GCF_000696425.1 Galeopterus variegatus | reverse complement strand
TTGGAATTTAGGAGTTGTGAACCAGAGTACTTGGCAGAAGAAATTTCTAAGCAGCAAAGCACTAAGGAAACTGTGTGGCTACTTCTAGCAGCCTGCTCTGAGTTATGGCGGCAAAGGCATGACATAAAGGCAGAATTTATTTATTTATTTATTTGTATTTCAAAAGATGACCACTAAGGGGATCCGAACCCTTGGCCTTGGTGTTATCAGCACCACACTCTCTCAAGTGAGCCACGGACCGGCCCCCATAAAGGCAGAATTTTAAAGGGAAGCAGAATGTAAAAATTTAGAAAATTTGCAGCCTGGCCATGTAGTAAAGAAACAGAGAGCATGCAATGATGCAGCCCAGCAACCTTAGCTAAGAAGATTAGTGCAGAAGAACGGGATTATCAAGAGAAGGAGGAAAAGGCCCTGAAGGCATTGCAGAAGCCTCTGGGAATCTCTTCCTTTTCAGGCCCAAAGACCTAGGGAGAAAAAGTGGTCTTGGGGAGCAGGCCAGAGGCACCCTCCTTCGGCTTGCTGCTCAGGACCACCTTGGGAAGCTACTTCCAGCACCAGCACTCCAGCTGCTTTGGCTGCTCCAGCCATGGCTAAATTGGTCCCAGGTGTGGCTGGACCTGCAGCTTTGGAAGATACAAGCTGGAAGCCTTGGCAGCATCCACGTGGTGTTAGGTCTGCATGCCCACAGAATGCCAGAGCTGTGGAGGCTTGGGAACCTCCACCCCGATTTCAAAGGACGTATGGAAAAGTCTGGGGGCCCAGGAAGAGATCTGTCACAGGGGTGGCGTCACCACAGACAGCCTTTGCTAGAGCAATGCCGAGCAGAAATGTGGGGTCGGAGTTGCAGCAGAGAAACCCCATCAGCGCCATGTCTAGTGGAGCCGTGAGANAGGCAAAAAGTGTGAAGATGCATTGCAGCCCCTGAGAAGGGTTCTGCTATCTAGTGAGATTATAAACGCAGGGACATCACAGACCTGAGGGGAGAATGCAGGAAGAATGGCTGCAGTGGACTCTGTGGGGTCAGGTTGGGGGCCAAGGCTGGCCCATTAGTTAGGGCTGGGTTTGGCTGGAAGTGAAAGAAAACCCCCAATAACAGTGGCTTAAACAGTCCTCAGGGACCCAGGTCTCCAGCCCGTTCCACCACTGCCTTGGTGTGTGGCTTCTACCTCAGCATTCAAGACAGCTGTTTAGCTCCAGTGTCACATCCACATTCCCACCAGCAGAGAGGAGGAAGGCCAGTGACAGACATGCCCTGTCCCTGGAAGGACAGTTTTCACACGTTCA
>NW_007741637.1:5762-6171 GCF_000696425.1 Galeopterus variegatus | reverse complement strand
GGTTTTTTTGTGGCTGGCCAGTACAGGGATCTGAACCCTTGACCTTGGAGATCTCAGCACCGTGCTCTTATTAAGTGAGCTGACTGGCCAGCCCAAGATGCATCATTACTGTCTGAGCCTGGGATCCTCATCCGCTTTCTTAACAGCCTGTGTTTCTCTCTCTCCATCCCTCACCCCAGGAGCTACAGTGCAGATGAACTGGGGGACCACATCTCCCAGCTCCATGAGTATAAAGACATCAAGGACATAGGGCAGATGCTGTTGGGCAAACTAGGTGAGCAGCTGGACTCCAGAGGAGCAACCAGGCCTTGGAGAGTGTCCTCTCCCCTAGGAGTGTTGGATTTTGTGCTTGGGCCTCCTAATTTGTCAACCCTCCTGCCCTTCTCAGCTGTCCTGCTCCTGGAATGCC
>NW_007741637.1:2591-2803 GCF_000696425.1 Galeopterus variegatus | reverse complement strand
ATATCACTGTGGGGTGATTTCTCTTTGGGGCCAACTGGATATCTTGGCTGTTGCTGGCCCCTGGGAGCATTTGCCAGGGCCTGGCAGATTTTGCTCGCTCGCTATTAGCTGAGGGTCTGGTTACAAGCCACTGACCTAAGAACAGGAACCACGTCTGCCTTGGTTTCTTCTTGTATCGCGTGTAGACAGCTCATCCAACATACATGTCCTGA
>NW_007741637.1:0-383 GCF_000696425.1 Galeopterus variegatus | reverse complement strand
GGGATTAAGTTTGGGGGGACATTCAGCACAAGGAAACACTTGAGGGACTCTGTCTGGCTGCTTGGATCATGTGCCCATCTGTGAGTCCCTTAACTGTGGCCAATGTCACATGGAACCTAGGTGGCTGTGGCCCCCTCCCTAAGGGGACAGGGCGCATTTTCCAGAAGTGAGGAGCTGGGCAGATCCCTGTCCTGCTGGGATCCTCATGAGGACTGGGTGTATTTTCCATCACTACATCCCCTGTGCCTGGCACCTAGTAGGCCCTTACTGGACATTTGTTGAACAGATGTGTCATTACTGGGTTTTTTGTTTGTTTTGTTTGGGTTTTTTTGTGGCTGGCCAGTACAGGGATCTGAACCCTTGACCTTGGAGATCTCAGCACC
>NW_007741636.1:21804-24532 GCF_000696425.1 Galeopterus variegatus | reverse complement strand
CATTGTCCTAGGCCTTCATGGCCATGGACCCTCATTTTGAAATTCCTCTAAGGGGAATACAGACTAGTAAACAGCTTACAGAGCAAGGGGCAGGAGCTAAGGAGAACCTTGCAAACTGCAGCAGTCCCCATGGAGCTGGGCATGCTCCAGATTGTGGAGAAGTTCAGCTCAGCACATGGAGTGGACAGATCAGTCTGCAGGCAAAAGAGGGGCAGGGACTCCAGACGGCCGATCAATTCAGAGAGTGATTCAAGACCAGTCAGGGCAGTGCTCAATGCTCAGAGACAGGTTCATGGTTGGTGGGCAGGGACAGAGCAAGCAGGAGCAACCCTAGGGCCATCTTAAAATTCTCCTCCATGACACAGTCCTGGAATGGGTCTGTTCTCCTGTGCACAGCATCCCACCATCCAGCCCTCCAGTTCTCTAGGGTTTGCTTCGGTCACACCTGTCCACCTTTAGTCAGCACCTACCCCCACCCCCCACTACTTGGGCTTTCAAGTCACCCCAGCCTCTTTCTAATTATTCTCTACTGTCCTCACCTTGTCCATGGCTCAGGGAACACATGGGGAGTCTCCTGGTCACAGATACCCATGGGGTTACCTGTCCTGACAGCTACCTGTGCATCAGCAATAACTTAGCCTTTCTGTGCTGGTGGCAAATGCAATGCCATCCTCCACAGGTTATGAAGGGGGCAGCTTGACGAAAATCCTGAAGGAAATCGAGCAGAGCCCGTTGGTAATGCTGGACCGCTGGCATCTGGAAGTCATCCCCCGAGAGGAGGTGGAGAATGGGGACCAGGTCCCGTACAGCATCATGAACAACTATTTCTCCATTGGTGTGGTGAGTTGGTCAGGGACTGCCCTTCTGCATGGAAGAGAAGTGCCCAGGAAGTGTTCCAGTTTTCCATTGTCCCCTCTGTGTCCCTACTCTTTACCTGTCTTACCTGCCCCCAGCCCTGACTTGAGCCCAGCATCCTGGAATGCGACCCAGATGTGGACACCCTGGTTGCACTTTCTCCCATCCTCGATTATGGAGGAAATTCTTTCACCTATAATTTTACCTAACACAAGAAAAGACTGGAAATTTTCAAAGGACATATTTACTCTTTGGGTAATATGAAGCAGTTAAAGGAAAGTAACACCAAGAAATAACCAAGGGGCGAGGTGAGGAGGAGATGTTCATGTGAGCTTCAGGAACTGGGAATTCTGATCCTCAAGTGAGGCTCATGTGGTCCCAAGCTGGTGTGGTAGGCTTAGGACTCAGAATCCCTTCTCTCCTAGTCTCTTCCCTCCTCTCAGCCCCATTCCACACACTCCAAGTGCTTCACGAACATCTGGGGGCATCTCCTCCCATCTGATCCCTCAGGCTGAGCGCCATGCTCCTCTCTGTTGCTCCCACAGCTCTTTATGCCCAACTCATCAGTGCACTCTCTGCATTAGACTGAAGGGATTGGTTGTCTCCCCCTCCCCAAACACACACACACACACACACAACACACACATGCACACACACACACGCACACACACACACAACACACACGCGCGCGCGCGCACACACACACACACACACACACACACACGGCGCAAGGACAGTGACGTTCCTCTTTCAGCCCCAGCACATCTAGTGTGGCTCAGTTAGATTGTTTCACCGAACTCAGCTTCTGATCCAGAGGATTGAGGTGAGCACTGCTTCCCAGGCTGTTTGTGGGGAATCAATCATTTTTATGAATAGAGCTGGGGTTTGGGAGGGGGTGCGGCAAAGACACCGCATTTATTGAGCACCTACTGTATACTCTCCACTGTGCTGGGCTTTATATATTCTAGTCCTCTCAGCAACCCTGCAGGTATCTTGTCCCCATCATTCCTATCACCTGTGCCTCTTTTGAAAATTTTGGTGATTTAAAAAGAAAAAAGGAAAGAGAAGGGAAATGATAGGTACCTTGGGGGGATATCAAGTTTAAGGAAAGGGTTTTATTTTTTAATGAGAAAGCTAAAAGGAGAACCATGAAAGAGGGAAGTATTAAAGATAATAATACTTTTTATTTACAGAAGGATTTAAAATTTACCATATTTATAGATATTTTCTTGATTCTTATTACTACACTGAAGAGTTTTATCTCTATTTTATGAGTGAGGAAACAGAGACTCAGTTGAAGTGATTCACNCTGAAGAGTTTTATCTCTATTTTATGAGTGAGGAAACAGAGACTCAGTTGAAGTGATTCACCTTCATTTTCTGACTCCTCTTTTTCTATTACTGAGACAAGAGAGGCATTGCTGGACTCATGATCAGGTACTGAGAGAATGGAGGTGGTGGACTGGGGGCAAGTTTAGGTGTTCCTTGCCCTGATCTGGTTCACCCCCGAGGCCCCCCTGCCTCAGGGGGGACATCCTTCCCTACACCTCTTATGGGTGCCCCTCCAGTGACCTATGCACACACCTCCCTCCTCTTCTGGCTAGAGGCCCCTCTCCTTTTTGGACCAGCTGCTCAGGCTCCACCTCCTCTACAGGAGCATGTGCAGCCTTCAACTCCTGCAAATCAGATGGGACTGACAGGTCTGGGATTCAGGGGACTCCTGGAGCATGAGCTTCCCACCATTACAGCTATGCAAACCTTGTGTCTTTTTCAGATAGTAACCAGAGTATAACTTGCTAACATTTATTGAATATCTACTGCACACCAGACCCAGTTTCCCTATTGGTAGAGATAGTCATCATTCATTTGTGTTT
>NW_007741636.1:17611-20784 GCF_000696425.1 Galeopterus variegatus | reverse complement strand
GCAACACGGAAACAAGTCAAAGCTGGTGAGTGGCGGAGCCCAGAATCAAGAGTGTTGAGCTCTAGAGCTGACTGAGCCGTGGATGACTGAGCAATGTGGCCTCTGATAGCCCCTCCATCTTCGTGCTGCCACATGCAACACCATTTGAGGAGGGGATCTCAAAATTTAGAATGCGATGGATCACCAGCACCCCTTATCAGAAATACAAATTCCACCCCCATAACAGATTCTGATTCTTATTATGACTCAGGAGGTCTGGGCCAGGTCTTGGGAATTTGCATTTTTAACAGAGATAATTCTGATGCAGATGGTCCTGACCAAGGCCTAGTGAGTGAAGACAATCCATCAGAGCAGAGTAGAATTGTCAGAGGAAGTGGTTCATCACAGGCACAGAAACCAGAGCTGGAGTATGTGAAGCAGAGGGGAGGTTGGCAGGAGGGGAGAACCAGTTTCTGTGAGCCGCCAGCCAGAAGAGAGAGCAGAGACGCAGGACTGGCTGAGTGCCTGGGAGCTTCTAGATGGCAGGTTACAGCCACGGCTGTCTGCAGAATCTTCAGCCCCAAATCTTCCCTTTCTTAGCACACACAGCTCTGGCCGACAAAAACAACTGGGTTCCTGACATCTCCCTGTCTTTCTCTACTCAACGCCCCATGTGAGATGGTGCTCTTAGTATTTGCTGACCAGGTGGATGGATGCCCCAAACAGGAATAGATCACCTCCCCTCAACTAGAGTGTTGGGCCCTAAACCCAAGAGCTAAGACTGATCAGTAATCATGGTTTTACTCTACTCTTGCAAATAAGTAGGAAGGGAGGGAGAGAGGGAGGAAGGCCAGATAATTTTCCCCCAGGAAACACATATAAACAGATTCTCCATCATCCTCAGTGGTCAAGATATTTATCTGCCCCAGGCTGACTTACAACAATCCAATCTATGCATCTTTTAAATTATGAAGAACATCACAATATCTTGCTCATGATTTTTTCCATATACCCTTAGCTTGTGCACATTTAATATTATATTGCAGAAGAGTGAGGAACCAGGACTGTTTTTATCTCATTGGTGTACCCTTAGCCTCTTCTCAATAAAATGTTTGCAGGGATTGTGTGCTCGCTCTTTAAAATTTGGAAAGAGAAATTCTTGAGAAAACAAGTAACCAACACACAATCCTAACAGAGTCTGGGACTGACATTTGCAGAAGGTCTTGCTCCCTATTTGACTTCCCAGACTTTGTAAGAGGAGAAGTAGGTATGTAAACCAACCCAGCTTTACTTCCTTATGATGATTAAATAGAGTCAGACTCTGGCAAAGAGAGCGCTGCTGAGTCTTTGCCTCTTTTTTTTTTTAATGTTAATTGGCACATTGTAATTGTACATGCTTATGGGGCACTGAAGGACCTGGAATGTCTTATTGATATCAAATGTCTGCTGCCTTGCATTTATAAAGATGATGACAGTCACCACTGCTATTATGCCCCTTGGTGCTGTGGATCAGAATTTTCCCTGATGATGGTACTTGGCCCCCCTGGTGCCAATAGAACCCATTTAATAGATGGAGGGATAAATAAGGCAGACTCCCCTGACGTATCCAGGAAGTGACATGGCCTCATCACCACCACATCCCCATCGTCCCTCTGCCAGCTTCCCACTCATGAAGAGTTAAGGCAGCTGGCCTCATCTGTCTTTCTAACTGATAACATCCACTGGCAAGAAATTTTAGACATAGTCTTTCAGGATGCCATTTTCTCTGACTCTCTGGCCTCCTCCTCCCCGCTCTTTATTTTTGGAATAGCAGAAATGTGAGGATAGCCAGGTATCAGTGACAGGAAGTTTGGACAGCAAAATAATTCCTGGGGTATGTGTAACTCTGAAGTCCTCACAGGCTCTGCTTTCACTGAGCCTTAACAGGATGGGTGAACAGTTAATCCCTTGATTCAATGAAATCTATTTCTGTTGCTAGGGGATCCCAGGGGCCAAGGAGAGGCTGCGGTCGTCACACTAGTTCACCCACCATTTTCCACCTTACAGATTGTTATTAGATTTCACCAGCCACGGTTTCCACAATAATAAGCCTCCTACCCATTAGGGAATTTGTCAACAATGCATCATTTTTCCTGCAAACTTTTGGATTCCCTGAGCATCGGATTCTTGTTTGTCACCCGTGAGAGCCATGAAGGTACTAAGACCATGGGACCCACTAAGGAGTGACTTGGACAAGGGGTCTGCAATCTTTTCTATTCCCCAATCTGCCAGAATTTTTCATAATTTTTTGTTATGAAAAATAATTCATCTTTTCAAATAATTTGTCTTTTTTTCTCCTTTCTGTCTTTTTATCTCCTTAAGTTGCCAAGCTGATTTAGACCTAAATTATCCAATATGGTAGCCATTAGCCAGATGTGGATATTGTTCACTTGAAATGGGGCCTGGTCTAAATTGAGATGTGCTGTATGTGTAACATACACAATAAATTTCAAAACTGTGATATGAAAAAAAATTTTTTAATATTTCAGTAATTTTTATATTGGTTACATGTTGTAATGATAATATTGGGGGCACATTGGGTTAATTAAAATATATTATTAAAATTAATTTTATCTCCTTGTTTTGACTTTTTTATCTGGCTACTAGAAAATTTTAAATTATATATGTGGCTTACATTATATTTCTATTGGACAGCACTGGCCTAGACATTCCAATATCTCAGAGTTCAAATTACTGCTGCTTATATTTGAAAAGGTCCCAAAATTCTTTGTCCAATCATGTGCTTTGAGTCTTAGTTCAAGAAAGAGTAGCCCCATAACCCTACCTCCCGTCATCTCCTCTTCACCCCATACCTCATAGAAAAGACCCCGGATAGTGAGGCCATCAGAAATGCCAGCATAGCACCCATGGCTTTGGAATTCCCATCTCCCCACTTCAGAACAGAAGTCACATTTTGCTGTATCACCAAGAAAGGTTTGGACTGTTGTAGCCCTAGTTCCTAAAATTTAAATAAAATCACTACTGATTGTAAATGTGTCCAGGTCAGTGCAGAGAAGCTAATACAGAGAAGCTCAGGGAGTGAAGGTGAATTTTGACTCTCTTTTTAATCCTCAAGTACAGAAGCATGGTCAGAGCCTTCACTATTATTGCCTTTTCAAGAACTAACAGCAAAGGAGCTGCTCATCTCTCCCTTG
>NW_007741636.1:0-17210 GCF_000696425.1 Galeopterus variegatus | reverse complement strand
GCTAATACAGAGAAGCTCAGGGAGTGAAGGTGAATTTTGACTCTCTTTTTAATCCTCAAGTAGAGAAGCATGGTCAGAGCCTTCACTATTATTGCCTTTTCAAGAACTAACAGCAAAGGAGCTGCTCATCTCTCCCTTACTACTTTGTGTACTTACCAAGGAATTACATTGTCAAATAAGGAAACACATGCTTAACTAGTAATATTAAGGCTGGTCTTTGTGAAAAGAAGCTTTGTAAAACCTAGTTATGGAAAACCCAAGGACGATCAGAAGTGAACAGAAAGAAGAGGCACACACACATATCCCATAGAATACGAGCACCAGGAGTGGTAGCAGCAGTATTGGGGATAGGGGGTGGTGAGGGACAAACCATGCCAGGCAACATGTGATTTGTTTTTTTCTTTTACTTCTTTTTTCTCTGGCAGAAGAAAATCGGTGCTTCAAAGGAGCACGAGGAGATGGAATGTTTTCTTGAATTCTAGAGAGGCATTTGACAAATGTCAATGAATCTTATTGAGAGTGTTCACTAAAACCTTCTCAGAGAGAGGAGGTGGTGCAGTCTAGGAGCACAAAGCACTGCTGCTCAGAGAAGCTGTGCAGCCTGCATAGTGCCCAGAGGCAGAGGCCTAGCTGGGGTTTGCACAACTCCCACCGTGCATCATAGGGAGCCTCACGAAGACCTTCAAACTCTTGATGTGTCTTAAACTAAAAAATATATCAAGAGCTAAAGTTTAACTGCTGAAGTCCCAGGCATTATTTCAGCAACAAATGTTTGCCAATCACAAAAGAAGCCCGTCTTCTTCACTTGCCATCCCACTTTTCAAATGCAGGTGTTTGGCTGGGGTTACTCCTGTGCCAAGTGCAGCTCACCACACAGAGACATGCTCAGAAAGCTCCTACCCTGAACTATACCTCCTGATGTTAAAAAAAAAATCAACACTCATAAATTTCCATATAGGAAATGGAATTAATATGCACTAGCTGAAAATTCACTGTATGGAATTCAGGTGTCTTTTAGCCACATATTCCAGTAAATGAGTTTCCGGTTTTTTGGGTTTTTTTTGTTGTTGTTGTTTTTAACAAATCTGAATCAACTCCCTTGTTTCTCTGTCACCTTCATCTCCAGCCCAATTAGCCTGTTTATTTCTGAAGGCCAGTACCTACACCCAAAGTGCTGGCATGAGACCTGAGCAGTAAAGGGACGTTACACATTCTTCTGCTGGAAAATGAGACAGTTAACAGGGTGGAAGATCAAGTTTGAGAAGGAAAGATGAGTTCAGTAGGTTTGAAGCTCAGGGTTGGTTGTAGAGATACACACTGTGGAGCCATCAGCAACTGGATGCTAGTAACAACCGTCATAACTCATGAGATGGCCCATGGTGTGGGGTGCAGGATGCAGAGGGGACTCAGGGCCAAGAAGTTCTGGTCAAAGGATGGAGAGCCTGCGAGAACGTGTCATGGGAGCCACCCCTGACACGTGAGTTCTGAAGTATAGGTGGCCAACAGTGCAGCAAAGGGACATACTAATAGGACAGCAAAGTGTCCATAACATGTGGTGATGAGATTGTTATCCACCTTGGAGAGAGTCCTTTGGGTGGAGTGATCAAGAAGCAGAAGTCAGAAGTTGAATATATTTTTTGTTGTTGTTATCTACTAAGCATGTCACCCAATTCCACTAATTATTTCTACTGATATGGATGATTAAGAGTTAATATAGGGCCGGCCCCATGGCTCACTTGGGAGAATGCAGCGCTGGTAGCGCCAAGGCCATGGGTTTGGATCCTATATGGGGATGGCCGGTGCACTCACTGGCTGAGAGTGGTGCCGACAGCACCAAGCTAAGGGTTACAATCCCCTTACCGGTCAAAAAAAAAAAAAAAGAGTTAATATAAAATAGCATCTACCAGCGTCGGGTTCCTGGTTTTGACAATGTACTACAGTTACGTAATATGTTATCATGGGGGGAAGCTGGATGAAAGGACGTAGGAACTCTGGACTATTTTTGTAATTTCTTGGGAGTGAAAATATTCCAAAATAAAAAGTATTTAAAAATTAAAAAGTTAATATGGAAAGGCATTTCCAGAGACTTAACACTCAACCCCACACACAGGCTTCAGCTCTCTAACTGCTCACAGACCCAGACACCCTCTCTCTCCTCAAAGGGCACTGGCTTCCCCCTTCACCCCCAAACTATCTGCTTCTCACTGAGTCAGGGATAGAGTGAAAATTGAAAGAGCTCCAGAGTCCACTGGTGTAGGCTCGAAGTATACTGGTGGCACCAGCTCCTACCCTCAGATGTGGTGTTGAGCCTCTGTCAGGTCCTTGGCTGTGACATGGAGTCTCAGGGCTGGGGATACAGGGTGGGAGTGTGTGTGTCCCTCCCTGCCATATTGCACGGTCATGACCACTCACCAGGGATCTGCTTTCATCTCTTTTGCTTTCAGGATGCCTCCATTGCACACAGATTCCACATGATGAGAGAGAAACACCCTGAAAAATTCAACAGCAGGTAAGAGGGCTACAGACCTGGCTGCTCTGCGTGGCTGGCCAGATGGAGGCCTCCCGCCTGCTCTGTCATGGAAATGTTCTTGGCCCAGGCCACCCAGGGTCTTAGCTTTCCTGCCACATTGCCGGAAGGAGGGTTTCCATTTCCAAGAAAAAAAAAATGTCAGAAACCTGCTGCAGCCTGGTGGACTGTCTGCTCCCAGAGGATCTCTGCAGAGGGAGGGATTGGGGGTGGCAGGAAGCGGGGTGTGGAGTGCTGCCCTTGGGGGTAGTGGGGAGAAATGTCTGCTCTTGGCTAACTAGAATCCCATCCTGTGGCTTGGCCGCTTTCTCCAAATGTACAGCTCCTTCATCCCCAACCCCACCCTCCCAATTTTGCTGGGGAGGGGCAGCAAGGCTGGAAAGGGCATTTTCTCTCTGTCTCAGATGGGAAGAGGTGGCAGCTCCAAGGCTTGGACTGAGAGGGTGTCACCTCTGCCTCCCGAACAGCAGAGGGCAGCAGTAGAGTGCCCCTCAAATGCAGGAGACCTGGAGCCCAACATGTCCCAGCCTCAGCCTGGGCACTCTGTGTGAAGTCTGGATATGAGGTTCACAAATGAAAGCAAAGAGCAAAGCAGGTCATTTGCAAACAAAACCAAACCCTACTTGTTTGCAGGAGGGAATTTGCCAGAACTGAGTTGTGACTGGCATATAGCTACCCCTGGAGATTGTTAAATTACCTTTCTCCCTTCTTCCTTCTTTCTCTTTTTCTTCTCACTGGTTAATTTCCACCTTTTCTCTTTCCTCTTTGTTGTACTATTTCAACATGACCACTGGATCCCACCCTCAAGCTCAGGCAGGTGGGGAGGAGGGTGGATAATAACTTGGACTTGATCTTTGAACCTGAAGGAATTGACTTTTATTTAGTCCACAGAATTCTCTTCAAAGCAGAGGTTAGAGTGTTGCCTGAAGACATTCATTTAGAGCCCAGCACCCCCAAAGAGCTTGCCATTTTCATTTCCTACCTTTTGCCCTGACCCCACAGCCTGGAAGGTTAACCAAGAAGAAGAAAATCTCTTTAGGGATCAGAAATTGAACATCGCTAAGTTATTTAAGCTTCAGCTAGAGTGATCTGTGAGATCTAATAGCAGCTGAACTAACCTTATCAGGAGGTGTGTTCTGTCACAGCATATTCCTTCTGGCTGTCCTGCACACACAACATACACACTTGCTCTGTGCTATTAACATGTGTACTTCCAGCCCCTACTACTATAGTCACAAATATACAATTCAATTGATTATCCTCTTACAGTCTTTTTTACTCCACTATTCATACACAATAACTTGAAAAAAATATATTCCTTTTCCACCCATTCCACAGACTTTTAAGGTCCTCTTTTTACAAAAGTACACCCTATTACATACTCATTCACATGTGCCTAAGATGCCATATGCTTGTGACATCCGTGGGGGTCATTCATTCATTCAACAGTATCTTTTGAAAACATTTTACATACCAGACACTGTTCTGTAGGTGTCTTGGATAGACCTGTGTAGGGGAATTGCGGCTCAGTGGTGGAAACAGCCTTGAAGGCAGATGTGCTGAATGATTTGTGTTATGTAAATAGAGGTGACCTATGGGAACACACAGTAAGGGCATAGAACTAGGCATCGAGGGTTTTCCAACAACAAAGATGCCTGAATCGAGACACAGAAAACAAGTACTATTTTCCAGGTTGATAAAAAGAGAAGGGCAACTCACAGAAAAGGAATCAAATGTACGAAAAGATACAAAGGAGTGAGAGAGTGCAGCATGTTTGGGGAACAGCAAGCCATTTAGTGTGGCTGGTTTTATGGGAAAGAAGCAAAACCTCTGTAGTTTGTAGAGATCAAGGAAGCAGAGGGAGGGAGAAATTTCTCCGTATTGCAAAAAGTCAGTAAACAGGTCAACATACGACACAAATAGAGCAATCACCAATCACCCATGTGGCTAAGTGCAATTAGAAAAATACATCTGTCAGAAAAAATTGCAGTGTACAATTTCCATGCAAAGTATGAACAAATTCCTTGTGATCTATATAACTCTTTTTCCTTCCCACTTCCCAGATCTCATTAACTAGACTACTCTTTGAGGTTAGATTCATGCCTCACCCTTCACCTGGTTGAGGTCAAGGTAGTGCTGTCGCCTGGGGTGACAGGCACATGGATTTGCAAGTAAATTCCTGTGCTTGCCTAATAAGTAAAGACATAGAGGGATAGGGGCAAAACCTCTTTCACAAGGTCATCAAACACTTACTATTAAGAACTTGGGATCCTTGCCACTTCTACCCTGCCCGCTTGCCCACGTCCAAAATATCCAGGAGTGCCCAATTTGTCCACTGAGAGCAGGCAGGCAGCCATTTTCTTCAGGCGTCTTTATTTAGCATTGGAGATGTTTTTAAATAGGCAGGTGGTTGTTGCCATGGTTACCCCATTACACCAGCCGGTAAACTTAGGAAGGGCCACAAGTGATAGGAAGAAAGCTTGATACCCAGGATTTGAAAATGTAAACGATATTATCAAACAAGCCTTCATTTTGCTTGGCTGAACTTAGGTTCTCCAAAGACTAGTCACAGCTTGGCTGGAAGCCTTTACCATTACTGCCCAGGGATACCCTGGAGGTGAAATCTAAGGAGTAGAATTGTTTCATTTTCAACAAGGGAGTGTGACTAGTCAGAGCTAGAACTTATCAGGAAATTCGAATCTTTCACACTGCTGATTCAGTTTTCAAGGCTATTCTAACAAGAATTTTTAACCTGGGGTCCAAGGACTTCAGGGGTTCTGAGAACACCTTGAATTTGTAGGTAGGATATTGAATGTATTTTTCTGGAGAGAATGTTCATAAATGTCAGAAAGTTCTTAAAGGGACCCATAACCCCCAATGGTTAAAAATTCTGAGGCCTCTTTGAATCCCACCTGGCATCAAATTATGACTCAACTGTTGAGGCTTCAGGAAATTCTTCCCCCAGGGACTCTCTACACACATTGTTGCAGGGAACATGGCTGGTTGCACAAAACTAAGTTATGTTCCCTGATGGAATAGCTTTGTTAATGGAGCAAGAACCAGACCCAAGGAGGCAGGAATGTGAGCCCTGTGTGACGGGCAAGTAGAAAAAGGCTTCGAAAGGCAGAGATGGGGCTATTCTTGGCCCCTCATTCTTCCTATTCATTGCTAGGGTAATTATTAATTGCTAATTTAGGAATGTTATGAAAATTTTCATCTCCTTATTGGCCTAACGAATAGAAGAGAGATTTAATTCAACTGAGATTCTAATGTGTTAAAAAGTGCTCTAGGAGAAAGGGTAAATAAGACATGGTCCCTGCCTTCAAGGAACTCATGGTCTAGCAAAGAAGGAAAAATAATCCTCAAATACTTTTTATAAAATTGTTGTAATATACAAGGTGGTAACATTTATTTAACGGGTCATATAGTACACAGGAAGTTGTATAGTATACAGAAATTTATTTTTTATTGAAACAATTGATTATACATATTTGTAGTGTACAGAGTTGGCTATCAGTATTTGTGTAAAATATGACAAATATTAGCATTCCCATCTTACAGGTAAAGAAACTGAGGCTGGGAAAAACTAAGCCATCTAACTGAGGTCATATTTTTTTTAAACAAAACAGTAGGGCTGATTCAATTTCTGACCTAGCTCTGTTTGCTGCACCTGCCATCTCCCATGGATTTCATTTAGCAAACACCTGGTATATGCCAGACACTCTGATAGGTACTTTATACATGATCTCATTCAATGCTTACAATAACATGCAAGGGTAAGTACTACTGTCCCCATTTGAGAGGTGGAGAAACTGAGGCCAAGGAGGATGGAGCTGTCATCAGCTTACGAAGTGTCTCTGTGGGAAAGTGCCTGCTGAGTTCCAAAGGAGGGGATCACAATTACGCCACGCCCTCACATCTTGCATGGTATGAGTCTTCTCCCTATTTCAACATCCACAGCAAGGATCAGGACTAGTTATATGATTTGTGTGGCCCAGTGCAAGATTAAAACATGGGGGTCCCTTGTTCAAAAATTATCAAAAATATCAAATTGGTGATAGTAGAGCGTTAAACTAAGCTCAGAGCCCTCCTAAATGTGGAGCACTGTGTAATTACACAGATCTCACAGCCATGAGCAGGGCCTGGCAAGGGGAGAGGAATTAATAAAAAGAAGACACATTGGCCAGGGCTCACAGAGTGGGGAGTCTGCAACCAGCGGGGAGGGAGAGGGAATGTCAGTCCCTTAAACAGGCAGCAGTCAGGACTAATGGGGGAGCCAAGTCGCCACTGAAGTCTTCCAGAGATCTAAGAACCAGCCCTCTGTGAAGTTTCCAGATTAAGTCTCTGTGAAAGGTTTTGTATATATGGAATCTATACATAAAAGTTACTTAATTCCAGTGTCACTGTCAGTGAGTGTCTAGAAAGAGAAGTGTAACTTTGGGATTTTTTTATTGTTTGTCAGAAACTCAGAGCACTTGAGGAATGTGTTGTTCCAAACCTGTAGAGTGTCACCCACTTGAATATGTCCCTCAGCAGTTGAGGCTGAAGCAAGTTATTTCCTGTTAGGCCCTTCAAAGAGACCGCCACAGCACTTCATTCCTACCAGAAGCTGGCCACCTTTCCCAAAAGCCCTGTGTAATTAACAGGCTCTGGAGTGTTAGCCTTCTTGGAGCCAGGCCCATGGAGTAGCTGATGAGGGGTTCCCCAGAAGCCCTAATGTAGCTTGCGTCCTTAAGAGGTTGGAAATATATCTTGCAAATAACTAAGCACTGAGTAGATATTTATAGAAGGAGGCAGCAGGGTATAGACCAAGTTGGCATCAAAACTTGGCTCTGCCACTTACTAGCTATGTGACCTTAGGCAAGTTAATCTTTTAATCTTTTGCTTCCTCCCTTGAAAATCTTGCGAGGTTTCTGTAAGTATTTAATGAGGTAATAGGTAAATTCATAGAACATAGTAGGTTCTCTGTAAACATTTGTTGCTAAATGTTGTAGAATGACAAGCATGAGGAAAGCATTGCTTAATAAAAGGCCTTTTGACAGAGCGGCAAGTGGGGTTCAACTATCACAGGATCTTTGCTCCAATGACATGGCCCTTAAACTGAAAAGCTGGAGGACAGTTAAAAGTTGGAGGACACCAGCAGTAATACATCGAGTCTGTCCAAATCTCTCTCCTAGAAGTGGGAGGATGGTACCATTAGGTTGGGTTGGAGTCTACAGGACTAGAGCTATAGAGGAAAATTCCTGCCACTGGCTCCATTAGGATCCAAGAGGGAGAAGTTGGGGGTCTGAATGCTAGAGATTCTATGTCCAAATGCCAAGTTCGGGCTAGAGGCAGGGTGAAGGTAGGGGGTCACAGAACCCAGCTGAAATGGTACCAGGAGGAATGGTACAGGAGTAATGGAAAGGTGCAGGACAGCTGCCCCATGCTCCGTGGGTGCTTAGGCTCACCAACCAGGGCCATGGGGTGCACCACTGGTGGATAGGCAGATAGCCCCGGGGGTCAGATGCGGGATATGTGACCACACTTCCCTCACTGGTGCTCCTCTCCCCTCACCCACCCACTCCCCACCGCCACCCCTGACCTTAGATGAACAGAGAGATGTTCTGTGGAAGGCCAGATAGAAACCAGCAGAGTTCAAGTCATGCAAGTCTGAAAATCAAAGAGCCTCCTCTCTTGAACACTTGTGGTAGGCTCTGCAGTCACAGGCATAAAATGCACCATCATTTGCATAGGGCTTTCTCTTTTTTTTATCCCAAAATGAAACCATTCTAAGTTATTTTTTCCAGGAGTGCTGTGAGGTAGCCCAGGATTACAGCCCAGATCTTTGTCCCAAGCATAAAGGTACAACAGCAGTAAATATAGCAGAGTTAAAAGTCCTCACTGATGGCGTCTTTGTTCTGTGCCCCGAATAGGGCTTTGCTCTTCTCATCTAATATTCAGCACCGCAAAAGAGACCTGTTCTAGGTACCCAGAGGCCCAAACTGTCTGCACCTGTTTCCCTCAACATATCAAGACTATTTTTCAAATGAAGTTGATTTTGGCATTTTCTATTTTTATTCTTATTCCTCTAGATATTTATAAAGCAAATGCAAACCTTATGCTTCGTGTTCAAGTACTTTTGACTCTTCAAGTCAGTTCTGACAGAGCAACTTGCTTAATTACTTGAATGTTTATATACTAACCCACAAAAATGTTCTAGTCCCCCACTCTCCCCACACCTCCTTGGGAAAGACATAGAGAGTAAAATAAATGAAATATGGGTTCATGTTTTTTTCACCAGGCACTCATCATTATGCAACTGCAGAAGTCCAGGGGATTTTTGACTAGATTATTTGTTTACAGTTGGCCCTTGATTATTTGCAGAAATGAGGGAGTAGCCACATGGACCATCTAAAGGCGTCGATGATCAAAGATTTTGGGAGGCAGTTATTAATATTCGTGCACAGTTCTCTCTGCCCTAACATTCACAATATTTTAGATAATATGATGAAGTCACATTGACTCTTAACATTTCCTTCATTTTCCTCCTGGTTCCCCAGTCTGTGTGGGAACGGACAGCACAACCTCTCAGACTGCTTACACAGGAACAGCCTATGGGGCCTCAAGGCTCCCTATAAAGTTGCCAGTTGGCCAGAACTCTTCCTCCCTGTAGCTTAACAGGCCTTTTCTTCTAACCCCTGCCAGGCTAGAATAGGAAAAGTATTATTCATGGCAACAAAGAGTGGAATCAGTTTGTGATAATATCAGAAGGAACTTGAAAGCAGCAATGTTTTTAAGACTTTAGGCCAGATAATCTAAAAGTTATCAGTATTTATTGATTGATTTATTTCTAGAAATGTTTCCATCAAAGAGCTCCAGATGTAGGATATAATCAAGTTCAGAAGGGTTAAGGTTAGCATGATGACCTCATGGAAGAAAATCAAAGTACACAAATTCAAATAAGGAACTGGCTGGGTCCTTAAGTGAGTGTTGACAGTCTGGATGCTCTCCAGGAGGGAGAGGTTGAGAGGTGCTGGAACTTTCAACCATGTCCTATAAAGAAAGGCTGAATCCAGGATAGTTTCGCCCAAAGAAGACTGAAGGAGAAGTGATTATCAACCTCAAATATTTGAAAGAATTTTCTTACAAAGACGGAACTGGGTTATTTCACATGATAAATCAATGGGAAAAGTAACTGGAAAAATCAATTTGAGTCGCAGAAAAGCACATCATTCTACCGGTTAGAGCCATCCTAAGTGCAGTGAGCCACCATCCGAAGTTGGTGGTAGTGAGTTTTCACATTTTATGTTCAAGCAAGTGCTGGACAATCACCCGAGACTACAGGTTCTTTTACCAGACAACCTGGATTCAGCAGTTCTCACTAACCACATATGTGTCCTTGACCAAATTGCTCTGTCTAAATGTCAGTCATCTCACCTGTAAAATTGGGGTATAATACTATATGAGTTTCCTATGGTTGCTCACAGACTACCACAAACATAATGGCTTAAAACAACACTAATTTATTAAATTTCCGGAGGTCAGAAGTTTGAAATAGGTGTCCCTGGGCTAAAATCAAGGTGTCATCAGGGCTGCATTCCTTTTTTGGAGGCTGTAGAGGAAAATCTGTTTCCTTGCCTTTTCCAAAGGAAGCTGTCCCTGTTCCTTGACCCCTGGCCCCCTTCCATCTTTAAAGCCAGCAATGGTCAGTCAAGTCTTCCTCCCTCTGACAGTCCTTCTGCCTCCCTCTTCCGTTTACACAGACCCTGTGATTACATTAGACCCACCCAGATCATCCAGGATTATCTCCACATTTTAAGGACAGTGACTGGCAACTTAAATTTCATCTGCAACCTGAATTCCCTGTTGCCATGTGACCTAACATATTCACGGGTTCCAGAGATTAGAATTTGAACATCTTCAGGATATTATTCTGCCTGCCACAAGTACCTTACCTCATAGGATTATTTTGAGTATCCGGTGAAATGATGTTAAAGTACTTATTGCAGAGTCTGGCATGTTAACAGTAGCTATTATTATTGTTATCAACATTCTTATTATTATTAAGACAGATTCTACATCAGATCATACTCCTGTTAGATGACTCAGAAGCCCTTAAAACTCTGAGATTTGGTGATTCTCTAACACGGGCATATGTATATCTATTGGTCATAGGTTATGAGTCATCAATGTAGAAAGATATCGTATTTTTTTTCTCTTATTTATCTTGATAAAAAAAGTATTTTCAATGAAATATTAATACATTTATTATTATATAATTTAATAATACATTGTATAGTATTATTACATAGTATACTATAATATCATTATGAATAATTTAGAAAGTTCAGAAAAGTTAAAGAAAGAAAAAACCCAATCACTCATAGTCCCATCACTCAGAAACACAATATTGCCACTTTGGTGCCTTACAGCAGTTTATTTAATATACATATCTCAAAACATTTGTGATAATATGTTTTTATAAAGGTACATGTACTATTTTTAAGTAATTTTTTCTTTATACAAATTATTCAGAATCGCTAGAGAAAAATAAATCACATTGCACCCCCTCCCCCAAGAAATCAACACTGTCAGCATTATGGCATATTTTCTTTCAGTACTTCCATTGCACAAATTTATTTAATTGAGATCACACTGTATACACTGGTTTCAAACATTAGTAACACAGCAGCATTTATAGGCTATGAAAGGAAGATGATAGAAAGGAGCTGATTGGAGTGAGTTTATCTGCAGTGGGAGTTTTATTATTCCTTTCCAATTAAAAATATCCCAATGATTTTGTTCAGTCAATATGAGAATTTTAAATATATCATTACTCAAGTCCCTTTGCAATGGAAATAACTATTGGATACATTATGCAGCTCCTCTTTTGTGGAGGGTAAATAAAAAAGATTTCATTCTCTCATCACAGTTCCAGAGCCTGTACATAGATTTGCTATATTTCGATAGGACCAGTTTGTGTTTTATCTGACCAGCAGAGATGGCCAGGGTTGCCATCTGAACTATGCAGTGGTATAGTTTTTTAAGCATGAATTACTGTGAGGGTGTTTATTAAAGTGTTTAGAAAGGTGGTATTCCCAATATAATCAGTCTTGCTCCAACCCATGCTAACAATAGTATCCATTATTTCTTGAGAGCTTTCAAGAATTTCATATGCATTATTTTTAATTGGCACAACTCACCAAATATAAGATAAGTAGTATTGATCCATTTTGCAGATGAGAAAATTGGGGCTCAGAGAGATTATGCAACTTGCTCAAAGCCTTGCAGCTAGTTAATAGGGAAGCTGCTGTTCAGACCAAGGTCTATCGGACTCCACAGCCTCTACTTACCCCGCTACACTTCCTTGCCTCTCTGTGTGCCCGTTTGGTGCCCCATGACCAAAGAAGTACCCAAGAAGGAGACTTGAGAAGAGTCATAGAGATGAGTAAGAATCCATGAGAAAACTGCAAATAAACCAAAACCATTTTTCCTGGAGAGATACAGAAAACGTATTGGGAATGGGCCTCAAGTTAATGAAGGATTCACAGCAGGAAACAGTGGCCACACCTCCTTACTCTTCACCAAAGAATGAGAGGTGAAAAAATGTGCTTTAAAAATGAGGAAGCACGGTTTTGATGGGAGGAGGAATCTCTGGCCTGGAGACATATTAAAGGCTGAAATGAGTTATTGTGAGAAGTTATGAAATCTCTTGCAAAGGTTTCCAAAAACAGAATGTTTCATTCATTTGGGATGACAAATACTTCATCTTTTCTGAGTCCAGGGGTGGTCATCGCACCTGCCAGGTCCCGGGCACCAAATAGGAGCCCTCCGCCTCGCACGCCACAACTGACTGGAGTGTCCCTGCAAGGCCTCTTACCTTCTGTGCTCCTCAGTTCCCAACTGGTGCCCAAGGTGTCCCATCCTCAGGATTTCCTCAGCTCTCCCGGCCCATCTTGATGCTCTTCCCACTCAGGCCCCCCTACCTAGAGCTGCCCATTAGCCGCCCTGAGATATGATTTTTGTCCTGTTGCTGTCACATAGGAATCTACTGCCACACGGACATCCCATTTTGTAGAATTTAAGCGCCGTTGCATTGCATTCAGGGCCCTTTATAAAATTCTGCTCCTCCAACACCAGTCACGTTCTCACTGCTTGCTCCAGTCCTCTCCCCTTCCCTACACACCTGCCATCATGTCCTTAACCCTCAGTCTAGTAGAACAGCTCCTCCTGTGGCCTAATTGTCACCTACTGTTTCAAAATGCAGCCCCAAATATTGTGAACACTTCCTCCCTGACCAGCCTGCACTTCTGCACTCCACTTCTTCCTAGCACCCATCTACAAAGTTGTTTTTTAGCAGCTGGCTGGAGGAGGAACCCTTGACTTTGGTGTTATCAGCACTGCACTCTACCAAGTGAGCCACCAACCAGCACCCCCATCTACAAAGTTCTGTCAGATTTTTTCCCACTCTGATTTGTCCTCTTTGTCTTCTGGGCTTCATTGTTTGGATGCTAAACTGTACTCTCTCCAGCTCATTCATTAGTTTTCTCACTCAGAGAAGGGTCTGGCCCTCTGCAGGATCCACGGAAGTAAAACCAGAAGGGTGGTGTTGGGTGTGTTTCTTCATCCAGCCAAATGTGTTGAGCATCGTGTTAGGATCATGCTAGGGCTGAGAGATATGATTGATTGCCACAGCCCCTACTTCTAGCTGGGAAGATGAACACAAACTCATACCGAAGCTATGACCGACTGTGCCTGTGTCCTAGCACTGCTGGAACAAATTACCACAACCAGGTGGCTTAAAACAACAGAAATTTGTTTTCTCACAGTTCTGGAGGCTAGAAGTCTGAAATCGAGGTGTCAGCAGGGATTGTTCCTTCCCTAGGCTCTGAGAGAGAATGTATTCCACGCCTCTCTTCTTGCTTCTAGCAGTTGCCAGCAATCCTTGGCACTCCTTGGCTTGTAGATGTGTCACTCGAGTCTTTGCCTCCATCATCAGATGGCATTCTCCCTGTGCATCTCTGTGTCTCTCTGTCCAAATTTCTCTCTTTGTATAAGGACACCAGTCACTGGAATGGACCCACACTAATCCAGCAAAACCTCATCTGAATTACACCGGCAAAGACCCTATTTCCAAACGAGGTCACATTGACAGGTGCAGAGAATTAGGACTTCAACATGTCTTTGTTTTGGGGGGACACAATTCAACCCCAAACCCTCAGAAAAGCAGTAAATACAATATAATATGATGAGCTTTGGTTTAATGAGGGGACTAGACTAATGAGTGTGTGGTGGGGACACCCAACTGAGAAAGAGAGATTAGCCTTCAGAAAGAAGGTAACACTTGGGTGACAGCTTGAGAGAGAAATAGAAATTCACCAAGCAGAGAAGAAACCTGGGGCTTCCTAGGAAGAGGTGAGAGGTTCCAAGACGAGCTAGAAAGGCAGGTGGAGCAGCTGTGGCAAGATCTCGGTGGTCTGCACAGGAGTTTGCTCTTTATCCTACAAGTGGTGAGTGAATGGCAAAGGTTCTCAGTCAGTAGGGGGTTTCTGAATGGATCAATAAAGGAATGACTTACCTTTCAAAGTATTTCCAGACCAAAAACGTCAGGGCTCCTAGCGACATAGGAGCCTCGCAATATTGAGCCTTGCTGAAGTGTCCCAGTAATATAGGGTGTTAGGTAGGACAGGACAAGCAGTTAAGAGGGGTATCAGGAGAGAGATGAGAGGAACCAGCTCTGCTGACTTGGGGTAGCTGTTATGTATTAGAGCTAGAAAAACTGTGGAAACCAACCACAGGGTTTTCTTAGAAACCCTGAACTTTAAAGTAAGCTGTTTCATTCTGGAAGTAGGAATCCATTTTGGGGGAAAAAAAAATCCACGTGTCATTCTCTTTTTCTCATCACCACAATTTCAGATTCGCTTACGTAGAGGTCAACTTGTGTGGCTTTTAAACTTAGTTTAGCATGTTTTCTTGCTTGTCTTTAGCTCTAGAAAAAACAATTTCAGAGTTTATTAGCCTTCTATTGTCTTTTACTAATTAGAACTTCGGAGAATTATTGTCCTTTTGCACAAGGGTATCTTTGTGATACAATTGAATCCATCTTTATATTTGGGGATATTCATTGTGACATACTTTCTTCAAACTGTTTATTTTTGCACACATTTTATTAAGAAGAAATTGACAGACCAGGTGAAAGGATAATAGATGTTCTCAAGAAAGATGCCCGTGATTAATTTTAATTCCTTATTTAAATCAACATTTACTAAAGAGAGTTTTGATGCATTTATTATTTGGCCAAAGAAAATTTTGAAAGCAGTCTTTCACCTGTACTTATCAAGAAATGCAGTTACTCTCTTTACTAAAATATGCAAATTGTCTCTCAAGAAAGTGGGCAAATGGCTTTACAACTCTGTTTTGTCAGGTCATCCTGATGTGAACTGTAGGTTCAAATCCCTGGGTTTCACTGCATTCACCGTCAGAAGAGCTGAGTTTCAGCCCTGACCCTACCTCTGACTTACTGTGTGCCATTGGGAAAATGACTCATGTTTCTGATTCCTAATGTTCTGATATGTAAAATGGAAATTACAGCTATCTCACAAGTTGCTACGAGAATTAGAGTAGATAAATGGATTTGAAATTGTTCAGGTGGTGGTAGGATGCTATTGATTACTATAGGGATTTGTAAGGAGAACTTGCAGCAGTATGTGTGAGAGTATATTGTATAATCTCTAAGTTAAATGCATGGTGTTATGATTCTTATCTGTAATAATAACGAGTACAATCGTAGCTTTAGACAGAACTTTAAATTTCAACCCCCTTCTCAGCATAAGCATCCCCTCTGTAAACAACCCTCTGAGAGGGGTCATCACATCTCTACTTTGAAGACTTTAGATCTCTACTTTGAAGATTGCAGAAGTGTTTAAATGGAGAGTGGGGGTCTTACCACTTCACATTTCACTAAGAAAGCATTTTCCCAATCGTCTAATTCTCTTCAATGAAAGAGGGGCTCTCCCCATTCCAATAATGTACTTATACCTTCAAATTACTAAAGCATCAGGGACTTATGTAATCACTCAATATTCATGTTTATTGAACCTACACTTAGATTGAAATTCCTCACTGTCTAGTAACAAGATGTGTTCTATTCTGTTGAATGGAGAGTCCCTTTAATCTTAAAAGTGGCCTTTTTGGAGAGCATTCCAAAGTGCCAATCAAGCCAAGTACCCTACCTTGCCTTTGAACTCAATGAGCTGAAAGTGTGTCTGTAATCTCCAGCTGTAGGTTATCACAGGGTAAGAGGTAGTGGGAAAGTCCTGGATAAATTAAAATCCCAAATTGTTAATCTTAGTGAAACTTTCATTGGAGCTGTCAACACAGAGCATTCTAATTAGTCAGGTTCCCTCTTTCCTCTTCTGTACCACCTTGTCCCTGATCTTGGGTGGGGACAGGGATGGAAACTACTCGTACCCAGGCTTTCTGCAGTCATGTGCAGGGTTGAGGTAAAGATAACACAACAAGATGCCCTTTGATGTGAGCTGATGGTGTGGTTCATGATTTGTATTTATGGTCTCCCCCACCCTAACAGCCATTAATAAATGTACTGAATAAAAATGAAATGGTCAGCAGTAAGTCAATGGGTTAGAAAAAAAGAAGAGATTTGAAGGAGTGGATAATATACTAACTAGATAATTTGTCCCTTGATGTGTAATGTTAAAATTCATAATAATCATTGTTTTTGCAAAGTGGAAAATTCAAAGGAAAGGTGAACATGAGTTTAAGTTATTTTACCAGTAGTTAGAAGACAAGCTTATTACTCAGTGTTCCATGATTCTGAAATAATTCATTTACCTACCAGGTTGTACCCTAATTTATAAACACATAGCAAGTAAAAATATTTTTTTCCAGAAGAGGTGGATTTGGATATTTTATTTCTGTGCTCATGATCTTTACAAATGCCAACAGCTTCAGCTCTTACTCTGCTGTAGCTGGCCAGCCCTTCGAATCAGACACATATTAGGACTCATGACCAAAGTCACCAGCAGCTCAGATGAGAAGGATCAGATTGGGAAGAAAGTGGGGGAGATACTGTTGAGACAGCTTCCTGGAAAATTCCCAGGAAAAAACTATAAAGGTCTGTGTGAAGGGTCACAAATCCAAATGCCTGCAGAGGCCATGCAGTTAATGTAAATGAGAGAAGTGGGTAGATTTGAGGCTTTAGGGAGTGGGGGAGGACCCTAGCAAACTGGAGAATGTGTGTCCTGGGTAAAGGGAGCAGCCAGTACTCAGCTCCAGCCAATTGTTGCCAGGTTGAAAAGCAACCTAGTATTAATAGATCTGATTTCTCAAGAGAAGCTGGGCTCCAGGTGTGTCTGTAACATTTTCCAATTTTAAAAAACATTGTGCAAGCCAAATAAATACATTTCCAGGCCCCATAAGTTCCTTGGATCTCCAAGTTGTCACTTTGATCCTCAGAAAATATAACCTTAGGGATGCAATAGAGGCCAGTTATTTATATTTCTTGCTTGACCTTGGTCACAAATTTTTGGTACAAATTATTGTAGGGGGTGCAAATGCAAACTGATCTCCTACCAAAGGGGAGAATGAATGGGCTCAAGGAAAATTTAAGAGGTCAGTGTGTTTGCATTGATGAAGGGTTTCTATATGTCATAAAAGAAATGATCCAGGGCCGGCCCAGTGG
>NW_007741635.1:22828-24543 GCF_000696425.1 Galeopterus variegatus | reverse complement strand
AGCATCTGAGCTGGGGACGGGCAGGAGACAGGCAGGGGACAGAGGCCCTTACGTGAACAGTGGGGATGTGCATGTGCACCTTTGGTGCCCCACGCAGTGGAAGCTGTGGAGAGCTGTACTGAGGATCCTAGGTCACCTGTCGTAACCGGCCCTCTTTCCCTGATATTGCAGCATTCAGAGTATCAAATGATGCTGTTGTGCTCTCGCTGGTCCAGCTGTCATTCAGAGGCCGTCCTGCTCTGCCCAGCAGCCACGCCACGTTGGCTGGCTGGCATCTGGGCTGTCTTCCTTCCGTATTTGGGAAAGAGCAGTACGTGTCGCCGTGGGAACTGGCACACCGCTTATTCAGAATTTCACAGCAGCCCTGCTGTGCAGCTCTCAGCACAGGCTCCAGGATTAAGCACTGCAGAGGAGCCCTGGCAGAGACAGGGAGAGCCTCATGTTATACAACTAGAGGTGATTAATTTTTCAAATTCGGGTCTGCGTGGAGGCCATTGTAAATATATTTGTTTCATTGCTGGATTGTTGCACAGCTGTGTAACTTATTTTTCACCCACGTGCAGAGATTTCTTTTCGAATTAAAGGAGAAATAGGACTGCAAGCTTTCTCTGGCACATGTGAACGTGTGGAGGAATTNCAAATTCGGGTCTGCGTGGAGGCCATTGTAAATATATTTGTTTCATTGCTGGATTGTTGCACAGCTGTGTAACTTATTTTTCACCCACGTGCAGAGATTTCTTTTCGAATTAAAGGAGAAATAGGACTGCAAGCTTTCTCTGGCACATGTGAACGTGTGGAGGAATTTTCTGAACCTCCTCTCGAGGATGGTGTCCATAGCAACAGAAGACTGTTCTGTGAAGGAATTCTCAATTAGCACTAAATACACAAATGCTGTGCATCATATTTCACTTTTACAGAGATGTCGAGCTATTTTTTTACTTTATGACATTATATATTAAAATAATTTGTTTTTAAACTCTTATGTTTATCATGCACAAGACTTTCCTACAGATTCATATTCAACTGAAACACTACCTTAGATATTACACCCAGGTATAGGCTGCACTTAGAGACAGTTCAGGGACAAAACCCCGGTGAGATACAAGAAATCCAGGTTCTGTTGTGACCTCAGACAGTTGACTTAACCTACTCAGGACTCAATGCTTCAGGGATTAAGTTAATTAGATCTCTATAATGCCTCATACAACACGGAGATCTAATTAATATATATATATATATATATTCCCCAGATGTATTGTCATATGAATAGTGCAGACAGGGGAACAGAGTAGCAGACACCTTTTTTTGTAATAAAGGGGGAGAATGGCAATCTTTTTGGTTTGCATATGCTGAGAATCCAAGAACAGTATTCACACGTTTAGGAGGGCTGAGAATTAGTCGGATGAGAAGTTACAAAGGAAAAAGACTCTTCATAGCAGATTCCTAGGGACTGTCTAGTTTTAAACCCCCAAAATATATATACCTGTGTTTCATTGGTGGCCCTCAAACTAATAAGTAAATTATAATTCTCACAACAGTTTGGAGGTGTTATTCAAATATTTATTAGGCACCAACTATGTAAATGGCACTTTGCCAGGATCATACAAAAAGGTATAAAATTCCTTACAGGGGACACCTAAGAGGTTACAAGAACCATAAAAGAGACTCTCAAAATCATTTCAACAGTGGTGTAAGAACGAACGGGAGGATTCAGA
>NW_007741635.1:20661-21853 GCF_000696425.1 Galeopterus variegatus | reverse complement strand
CATAAAAGAGACTCTCAAAATCATTTCAACAGTGGTGTAAGAACGAACGGGAGGATTCAGATGAAGACAGACAGCCCTGTGGGGATAAGGACGGTTTCTGAGATGATGCGTCCAGGAAAGGACACACCAGCCAGATGAAAACTGTGTGCTTAATTCACTCAGCAGTCAGGAACCAGTGAGGTGTTTGGAATGGAGAAACCTAATCACAGGTCCCACTCTTTAGGAAAGGTGTGACTGGAGATCCCTTTCACATAAGGTGAAACAGTGATAGATGCCATTTTACAATTTATGAAACAGATGCTGTTCCAAGCACATTTTAAGAACTGCTTTAATGCTTCATCTCTTTTAATCCTTGCAGCACCTCTGTCAATGGATGGAGAAATAGGTGGATGGATGAATGGGTGAGTGGGTGGATTTAATGCCTGGGGAATTTACAGCTATTTTATTATTAAAATGTTACTTTGTGGATATTAAAAGTGGGGCTCAGCGAGGTCGAGCTGCCAGCATGCAGTCACATCAACAGCACACTGTAGGGGAGGGATCGGGTCCCTGACACCAAGCTCTGAAGCCTAACCACGTGGAAACTGTGAGCTGGTTGTTATGCCCCCATGGTCAGAGAGAAAGTCCACTACAAACAAGTGTTTTTTTTTAAACCTTTGGTACAAAACACACTTTTGTGGAAAGTTCATCCAGAAATATGTACATAATATGTGAAATATCTATCAAATTCCAATTTAACCATGGGCATTTTTTAAGATTGCCATGATTCTGTGTCAAACTCCATTAGGAGAATGGATCGGTGCCTCAGGCAACCAGGCTGAAGCGTGGACTCCCCGCCTCTGTCTCATCGAGAAACACACAAGTTCATACGCTGTTCAACTTATTTTCCCCTTCTTAATTTTCAAAAGTGTGGCAAATATATATTATTAAATTAGGTCAACATTTAATCCAGTCTTAGGTCCAACATGGAGATATGAGGCGATTTGATATTTATAAATCTTTGGCATGAGATCTGAGTCAGGACTTCATTAAAGAGACAAGTGAATGCAAGTTGGTTGAGAGGAAGCAAGATTAAGTGTCGAGGACAGAAATGGCACTGGTGAAGTCGTGGTCATCAGAAGCAATCACAGTTGGCACTAGTAACCCAAAATGGGATTCGATGGTCTCGTGTGTGTGTGTGTGTGTGTGTGTG
>NW_007741635.1:16384-20651 GCF_000696425.1 Galeopterus variegatus | reverse complement strand
GTGTGTGTGTGTGTGTGTGTGTGTGGTGTGTGTGTGTGTGCATGTGTCTAAAATTTACCTTATTTCCTGTTCTGAGCCCCCATCCTGCTGGGCCTCTGATCCCTTTCTCCAGATTTGTGTCTAAGTTCTCAGGGGTTCACATTTTAATGACGTATGTGTGGTGGGGTGAGGATGAGAGACCTCTCTTTGGGAATCTGGCCCTGTTGTCATCAGAAGTAATAAGAGTACACCGAGTTGCCACTTTCCCTTGACCAGGGTCTACATGATCAGGCCAGGCAGGCCTCCTTGGAGAGCTCTGTTCTTGGGTGATTTCTCCCAGATTTGTCTACACAGCAAATTCTTCCCTATTCCCCTAAACTTGCAATTCAAAAGACTGAAGAGATGTTTTTCCTGCCTTCTGCTATTCCATCCCTTCCTCTGAGAGGCCTGGTCTGAGATCTGATCCAGGTTAGGACGGACAAGGGCTCTGGAGTGTGTGTGTGTGTGTGTGTGTGTGGTGTGTGTGTGTGTGCATGTGTCTAAAATTTACCTTATTTCCTGTTCTGAGCCCCCATCCTGCTGGGCCTCTGATCCCTTTCTCCAGATTTGTGTCTAAGTTCTCAGGGGTTCACATTTTAATGACGTGTGTGTGGTGGGGTGAGGATGAGAGACCTCTCTTTGGGAATCTGGCCCTGTTGTCATCAGAAGTAATAAGAGTACACCGAGTTGCCACTGTCCCTTGACCAGGGTCTACATGATCAGGCCAGGCAGGCCTCCTTGGAGAGCTCTGTTCTTGGGTGATTTCTCCCAGATTTGTCTACACAGCAAATTCTTCCCTATTCCCCTAAACTTGCAATTCAAAAGACTGAAGAGATGTTTTTCCTGCCTTCTGCTATTCCATCCCTTCCTCTGCGAGGCCTGGTCTGAGATCTGATCCAGGTTAGGACGGACAAGGGCTCTGGAGCCTGTGCCCGATCAAGAGATACTGTTGTCTTTTGTTGATCTCAGGTCTTGCAAATTTTCTTAACCTCCAAGATTCATCCTGTATGTTAATAGGCAAACCTGACCACTCAGAGTTACCAGAAGAAAGAAAAATGGTATAAATCAAATAAACAAAGCTTCTTCATGTTGCTGAGATGCTGTGTAGATAACAGAACTCGTAACCTGAAATGCACAGCTATGCGTATTGGACTTGCTGGTAAGGTGTCTTTTGACACAGTCAGGACACCTGCTGATCTCAGGTTAGTTGTAGGCAACAGCTCTGCTATCCCACTGTTGGTTGGGATATTTTAATCAGAGATTAATATGACAAAAAATGGATTTTGGTGAGTAAATATCTGCACCACCACCTTTTACCGCATTAAATAACAATTAGGTTTGAAGACCAGATGTATGTAAGCTCCTTAATAACATTTCACAGAGAAGGGCACGTAAGGGTAAGTGCTGGGCATTTCCTGTGTGAAGCCTGTTTCTTTCCGCTAATTCTCCTAAGGAGATTCCATTTTGAGATCTGTTTGTCATGAACCTTTCAGAAGCTTCTAGGAAGCCATCATGAACCTTTCAGAAGCTTCTAGGAAGCCAATAGTTTCCTAATTTTCTGTCATTTCTCCTTTTTTTGTTTTTTCAAAATGAGAAAAAAAAAATAAATGCATAAAATCCTCTGGAAAGACTGAAAGCTAAATGTTCACATTATTTTGGTCTAAACAGAGTTGATTTTCTGGTAACAGAGCCCAGATCTGTACCACATGAGAAGGTCATGAAAATCCGAGCCAATGAAACCAGCACCTATGCCAGCACATTGCCACATAACTCACACTGCAGAGGGGTTATTCCGGCCAAAGACACCACCTCGCTGGGGAGAAAGCACACACAGGAGCCAGGTTTTAGACCTTTGGAGAAGCAGGCGGGGCTCTTCTGCAGTGCATTTGTCTTTGTTTCCAGCTTGCTAATGCTTTTAATCGGCTGCCGCATGGTGCTCCTGCTAAATTCTGTGGTCCCTGCTGGGCTGGGCTTGCTTCCTGCGGATCCAGAACCTATTTCCGTCTATGCCCTCATCTCGTGGGAGGTGTAGCGGATGAAGTTGTCGGTGGGTTGTCCAGCTCCCAGGACTCTCACTGCAGACCCTGCCCCCTATCTTTAGAAGCTACTGGCACTGCTTAATTTAACCATGAGTGGTGGCACGAACTAAAAAATTTGCAAGCCCAACTTTCTCTGCAGGCTTGAGCTTTTGACACAACCGTGTAGCTCAACCATAAGAAACTAGCCTGTCAAACTGATGTTTGGCTTTGTTTCTTTTTGATTTTTGTGTTTTTACAAAGGCCACAATATGCTAACTGGGGGAGTTGATGGGCCAGATCATTCTTTGTTGCTGGCAGTGCCCTATGTTCGTAGGACATTTAGCTGAATTCCTGGCCTCTACTCACTAGACACCAGAAGCATTCTACCCTCCTGCCCAGTGTGACACCGCAAATGTCTCCAGAAACTGCCAACTATTATCCTGTGAGGTTCAGTTGCCTACTGGTCTAGAATACAGCAGAACTCACGGTTCAGGATCACAGACTACAGCAACTTATTTGAACTCTGCCTTGATTGTGTTCCTTGGACATACGATGCTAAGAACGAGTATTGTGTAACTTACAACTGGTAGATCTTGGATTGGATCTCCATATCATATTCTTTTATGTTCAGACACTTTAAAAAGCATAAAATGTGATGCTGTTAAAAAGACAAGGTCTAGCTCCTGAAACATAAATAATGTATAAAGGCCATGAAAAAATAAAGCACATGGGTATTCTTAAGATACATGTGTACTTATCAGAATAGTACTTAAACCCTGTAAGGATTAGGAGACCACGATACTGTGAGGTCAGGCTCCTGCCTGCACACCCCTGCCCCTTCTGTGCCTGTGCGGACGTGGGGAGGTCACCTGAGCAAACAGATGTGGACATTCATGATGCATGCTCAACCAAGCACCTGCATCATTGTGAAGATGGAGCATGAGTTGTGTAGAACTCCGTTGTCAACTCTAAAGTCCTGTAAAAACAGCAACTGTGTTTTTGTGCTACCTTTATCAACCCTGTGTGTGGTCCTAGGAAGATGAGAAGATACACAGCATCATACCTGTCCTCAAGAAGCCTCTGGTCTAGCTGAGAAGGTTAGATGTTCACACGAAGAGGAAACAAAAGGAGTTTGATGATGCCGGGCAGCAGCGGACAAGATCCTGCTGATGGCAGAGCTGAGGGCAGGGGAAGGCACAGGCAGGGAACACACTGGGGGCTGTGGAAGTCTGCTGGGGAGCCACACACAAGAAGGCATTGGGAATATACTTAAATAAGAGTGTTGCAAACAATTTTGTCCAGCTGTGATTGAGCTATTGTGCAAAAAAGGAACTGCCTTTCCTGGCCTTTGCCTCAGAAGAAAGCAGCATTTGGGAAGGAATTTGTAGCATAAACTAAGAAGGGGCGGGTGACGCGCCTATTTAGTGTCCACCATTGGCATCGTTGTGTTCAGAGGAGTCTTGCCCATAACCCTCCACAGCCTGTGGAATTGCCTTCTCTTCTGGAAGGGCATTTTCTAGTGCTGCTTCTAACCAGTTGCTAACCAACCAAAAACAAACTTGGTTTTCAAAATATTATGTTTGTGTGTAAAAATAACTCTAATGGAATATGCATTCCTTAAAACTCTGGTAAAGGAGCTTGCTGTAGCATTAATGACCTGGAAATGCCATCTTCTGTGCAGGCTTCTTACTGATGTGCCACAGAAGGTGGGAGACAGATGGTCGCAGGAGTCGCCAGTCTTCTTGGCCCTCAAAGGTGCCAGACCTTGGTCCTGAGGCAGTTGCCACCAGACCTAGGAGCCTCCCGTGTTAATCCCATTTCAGCCCAGATTTTACTGTGAACTAGACATTGAGAAGCCCTGCTCAAAGGAACCTTCTCTAGATGTTGCAAGGACAATATCATGATGGTAGCATTCTCCACTGTGTCCAGCAGGAGCCAGCATCAAGGCAGACACCAGAACGGGAGTGGAGAGTGGGAGAAACAGGAAAGGCACTGGCTGATCAGTGAGGAAATCTGAGTAAGCTGCGATACGATTGCTCAGAAGACGACAAAGCCCAGTGCAGCCCGGCGTCACTGTAATGCAGCCAAGAAGCCACTAAAGGAAGAGGACCAGATTGGTGGGCACTGCAGGGATGTTCATGGAACAGAGGAGCCACGGAGCAAAGAACACGAGGTTTAAAGTGACAGGCAGGAGGGTGGGGAGGTTAGTGCTCCTTATGGTTGCGGGAGAG
>NW_007741635.1:13532-15198 GCF_000696425.1 Galeopterus variegatus | reverse complement strand
TCTCTCAAAGGAGGAAGTTCCCCATGAGAAATGACAATAGGATCTTTTGTTCAGGAAGCGAGTCTTCCCTGCTGAGGAGGGTGGGTTCTCGCTCTGAGGTCCCTGCTTTGTCTCTGTATCCTCAGGGCACCTGGCACACAGTAGGTCCTCACAGAATGTCAGCCAGTGGAGGAGATCACCCCACATGGAGTCCACATCTGCAGGGCAGAGCCACCCGTAGGAGGGAGGGAAAGCCGAGAGGTTTGCACTGGTCCCAGCACCCTCCAGAGAGCCTCTCATCAGGGTCCTCGTGATCTCAGAGACAAGAAAGTGTTCTGCTTTTCTTTTTGTTTTTAAGTTGGTCAGTAAAAGAGTTCACAAAAATGAGGCATTTCAGTCATTTGGAATATCTACAGTGGGTTGACCTGGATAGGGAAGATTTAGTGAATTGTGTGTCCAAGTGCTTGTAAAACCTCACAAGAATGAATTGATGCTGGGTATAGACTGGCCAGAAGGAGGCAGTGGGGGAGCTCACGTGCCAGCTGAGGGCAGCGGGGCAGTGACCCAGACACCATCCATGGGACAACACACCGGATGCCTTGATGGCACCCAAGCCGACAGCCGGCCTACATGTGCTGAGAGGTGGATATATATCCCAGTTCAATATGTTTTATTTTTGATATCACAAAAATAAAAGTCACTGTTTTAATATTCACAGTTGTCATTCCTTTGTTATTAAGCAATGTTCAATGTTAATAAAATATTTAAATTACAAATTCCATTATTAGTATATTTAAAATGTATATGACATCTACGGATGGGAAAACACACCAGATCATGAATGTCCCACACAGCGCGAGCCGTTAGCTTTCGCGGTTGGCCGGCGGGTCTTCTCAGTGGGAGGTTCTTCCACTCTGTCCTGTTCAGTCTCCTCCTGGGTGTCATCGTCAGAGGGTGGATCTGGTCATAGTTTCAACCCCAAAGTGTGAGGGCAGGACCCGACTCACAGCCCTGAGTGCAAAGGGGCTGGAGAGGCCCGAGGCTTGGGAGGGCACACAAACATTGGGTGCACATCTGCTTCACTCGGGTGAGGATGTGGGTGCCTGTTGAGCTCCAGGCATCTGCCTGAGGGTCGCACTGTTATTGATAAGAGTGTGGGACTAGAACCCCACCACCTTAGAGCTCAATGCTCTTTCCTCCAGCGGCTCCCCTGGCCCATGGAGGGGCAGACACTGCTCTTCTTTACACTTAGGCAACAAACAACTCAGATCCTGCTCCGTGGTGGCCCAGGGCAGCAACAGGTGGGGATCCTCGGGACCGCTCCCCTGATGGGGGAGGGGGCAGGTGCTTCCTGCCCAAGCAGGGCTTTGTCAGATGGAATAAGCCAGATTTCTTGCTGTGCCACAGTCCTTGTGCGTTCAAGGTCATTTCCAAAGAAATTGTAAAATAATTGATGCTTTTAATCCATGCCCTGGCTGGTCCCCAGATACATACAGCATCCGCAGGTCCCGTCATCATCTAGAGAGAGAAAGAGGAGTGGGCAGAGGTGGGCTAAGGTGTCCCTGGACACTGTCTGCTCTGTCCCCTGCTCTATGTCCAGAAAGCCCATGTCCTCCCAGGTCCCCCCAGAAGCTCTGCTCAGCCCTGGCTCCCTCCACAGCTCATGGAGGCCACACAAGATGTGGCT
>NW_007741635.1:10892-13493 GCF_000696425.1 Galeopterus variegatus | reverse complement strand
GTTATTGATAAGAGTGTGGGACTAGAACCCCACCACCTTAGAGCTCAATGCTCTTTCCTCCAGCGGCTCCCCTGGCCCATGGAGGGGCAGACACTGCTCTTCTTTACACTTAGGCAACAAACGACTCAGATCCTGCTCCGTGGTGGCCCAGGGCAGCAACAGGTGGGGATCCTCGGGACCGCTCCCCTGATGGGGGAGAGGGCAGGTGCTTCCTGCCCAAGCAGGGCTTTATCAGATGGAATAAGCCAGATTTCTTGCTGTGCCACAGTCCTTGTGCGTTCAAAGCCATTTCCAAAGAAATTGTAAAATAATTGATGCTTTTAATCCATGCCCTGGCTGGTCCCCAGATACATACAGCATCCGCAGGTCCCGTCATCATCTAGAGAGAGAAAGGGGAGTGGGCAGAGGTGGGCTCAGGTGTCCCTGGACACTGTCTGCTCTGTCCCCTGCTCTATGTCCAGAAAGCCCATGTCCTCCCAGGTCCCCCCAGAAGCTCTGCTCAGCCCTGGCTCCCTCCACAGCTCATGGAGGCCACACAAGATGTGGCTCTTCTCCTATACCCCCTCCAGGTCTCCACCTCTGTCTCTACTAAAATATACAGTTTTGTGGCTTTTACATTGTATTATTATTTTCAGTTAAGTATCAGAGCAAATTTAAGGAAGCATAACCGGCAAGGCAGGGCTGGGTTCTTCAGGGACTCAGCCCACCCCAAGAGTGGTGGGCGACAGACGTGAGCTCTCCAATGTGTGCTGGGGAATATGCATGTGAAGAGAGACATACTCTAATGACAGGGACAAAAATAAAAGATTTTTTACTGTCTTTGTTATTATACAGTCGAGCCCCATTATTCACAGATTCTGTATCTGGGAATTCACCCACCCACTAAAATTTACTCATAATCCAACATCAGTATGCGTGGTGCGTTGGTGGTCATTTGTGGGCGTGTGCAGAGCAGGACGCCCTGGAGCTGCCGCAGGTGCACAGTCACAGCTGAGGAGGACAGGGCGGGGCTGGTCTTCTCCCAGCTCTCCTCAGTAAGCAAGCGTCCCCTTTTCAAGTGACCGTCTACTTAGTGCTATGCGTTTCACATTTGTGTGATTTGTGTGGGTGATTTGCTGCTTAAAATAGCCCCTAGACACAGTGATGTGGTGCTGTCTTGTGTTCCTAAGCACAGGAGGGCTGTGATGTGCCTCAGCAAGAGAACGTGTGTGGTAGAGAAGTTGCTTTCAGGTGGGAGTCATAGCTCTGTCAGCCGTGAGTTCAATGTTAATGAATCGACATTATGTATTAAATAAGGTGTCTTTAAACAGAAACACACATAAAGCAAGGTTTTGTTTTGATCACTTAACGAAAGTGTTGCAGCCAGTTGCTCAAAGGATCCTAACCTTGTGTCCCCCAGGAGCAGTGGTTCAGCATTCGCCGATTCACTGTTGGAGGTGACTTTATAGAACGTGACTACCTCAAATAACAGGAGTTGAGTGTACATGGTAAGCTGCAGAGTGACAGTGTAGAAAAATGCATGCATTAAACATGGATTCCAGCTCCGCATCTGCTGCTTACTTCGTGTTTTAAGGAAAGAAATCAAAGAGTCAGGTGTGTTTTATACATTGTCGCACTGATGCTCACAGTGACTGACTGTGAATGTGTTATTAAACGTTTTCACACCTAGGAAAAGGTCAAGTGAGTTGCTGAAGGCCACGTAATGAATCAGGGAAGGGGAGAGAGAGAGAGAAAGGGAAGGGGAGAGGAGGGGAGGGACAGACAGAGTCAGAGACACAGAGACGGGGACGAGCTGAGCTGCCTGCACCTCCCGGCTGTTCCCTCCTCCCCTTGTCCTCCCACCATCTGCATCATGGGGCGATCACACCACACGGTTGCAGAAGATTCTTCCAGCTCTACCGTTTCTGAATTTCTGCTGCTTTTTTGAACATTTTGCACATTTTGCACATACCATATAAATAACATTGATTTTTTGCCTCGTTTCTGGATTTTTCCATCTCACAGCAGCCCTTTATGAAACACTATCATGATTTCTGTTTCTTTCATGTTTGTTTGCCTGTTTCATTAACAAAATTGCTAGCTTTGTTAGGAAAGAACCAAGAAGAGAGAGAGACCTCCTAAGGCCTGTGTCCTTCCTGAACTCCTCCACCCCACACATTCGGTGCTCAGAACAGTTTTAGGTACAATAATGCCCACTTCATACAGCACCTCTGTGTGCTTCCCGTGGGATGGGCACACTGCTTTCACGTGCAAGCCTGACTATGACTAGTGTATTTCAAATGAGATTCACATTTCTTTAACTATAGAGCAAATGGATCCCAAGCACTGATTACAGTTAAATTACTTTAAACCTGACCCTTTTTTTGTAAATTCCAAATAATAGTACATTTCCTATTTTCCTGTAAAGAAAGAGGATTCCTTTCTTTATTGTGAAATAGGTTTTGGTAGATCTGTTCCACTGCTGTATCTAACAGTATTAATGCCCCACTGCTTATCGTACTCATTATTAGGTAAATGTCTCTTAACATTTAACAGAAATAATAAAACTATTTGTTTTCACAAATTTATTTTTTTAAAAAAACATCAAAAATTTTAAAAAAA
>NW_007741635.1:8587-9933 GCF_000696425.1 Galeopterus variegatus | reverse complement strand
ACAATGTATATGATTATTATGGCCCATCACCGACACCTCCTTCCCTCCTCCCTCTCTCCCCTCCCCCCCACGAATGTCCTTTCCGTTTGCTTGTTGTAACAACTTCAAAAAAGTATAGTTGTTATATCTTCTTCCCCACCCCCCACCCCCCGTTTTTTTTGTGTGTGTTTGTGGGTAAATTAATTTGTTTATTATTATTATTATTTTTTTTTAGCTCCCACCAATAAGTGAGAACATGTGGTCTTTCTTTTTCTCTGCCTGACTCGTTTCACTCAATATTATTCTCTCAAGGTCCATCCATGTTGTTGCAAATGGCAGTATTTCATTCGTTTTTATAGCTGAGTTTACTGTGAACTTCTCATTTTTTTTTTTTTTTTGGTTTTGTATAATGTTCTGCCTCTCTCACTGGATCCTGTACTGCTTTTCTGATGCATTTTATTTTCTGCCTAAGTCTTCTCCACCAGTGCCCTTTTCTCCCTCTTGTCTTGCAGTCATCATGCTGGAAGGCTCAGCTCCAGTATATAATAAGTAACATTTATTTACTGCTGAGCACACACCAACCACTCTGCTATGTGCTTTTAGGTACACTATCCCTTGTTTACTCTTTTATAATGATCTTGCAAGTTAGAAATGTATACTGCATGTTATAAAGGTAGAAATAAAAGCTCAGAGAAGTTAACCAACTCAACCATGATCACAAAGCTGGCACATGGCCATGGCAAGATTATGAAGGCCAAGTAGACCAAGTGTGGTCTTTATACCATGATGGTTTCCACATTATCAAGCTTTCACAGATTAGTCACCTGTTTAAAAACTATTGTAGATTCATTTGCATAGTCTTCCTTTCCCTCTTCCTTTTGACTTNCCCATGTTTTTGCTTTTAAAAGAATGTGAGCCCCATAAATCTGGTTGTAATCATTGAGTTCAAACTGCTGAATACACTTTTTCTTCAAAAGTGTTTTTCAGATCAGAAGCATAGCATCACTCTGGGTACAGTAATCTGCATTGAAGCTCTAATACAGTGAACATATGTAATACATTTTATAATGGTTTTTTTAGGACTCACTTTTATTTTGTTCCTGAAAATCAACCTCTTCAAATCATACCTCCTCTTAATGCAAATGGGACATAGCTGGTATTGCGTCCCCCAGACTCCATCCAACTTGTGCATGGTCCAATCACTCAGACTTTTTCATTTCATATACCAGTTGAGTGGGTTGAGTCAACTGGTCTACCCAGTGATGCCTAGGTCAACTACCCAGTGTGAGTTTAATGTCATAAACACAGGTCTCACCGTGGGAACTATAAACTCATACAGCAGAGGGTCTTTTAAAATAGAAATCTTT
>NW_007741635.1:4261-8007 GCF_000696425.1 Galeopterus variegatus | reverse complement strand
CCTTTTCTCCCTCTTGTCTTGCAGTCATCATGCTGGAAGGCTCAGCTCCAGTATATAATAAGTAACATTTATTTACTGCTGAGCACACACCAACCACTCTGCTATGTGCTTTTAGGTACACTATCCCTTGTTTACTCTTTTATAATGATCTTGCAAGTTAGAAATGTATACTACATGTTATAAAGGTAGAAATAAAAGCTCAGAGAAGTTAACCAACTCAACCATGATCACAAAGCTGGCACATGGCCATGGCAAGATTATGAAGGCCAAGTAGACCGAGTGTGGTCTTTATACCATGATGGTTTCCACATTATCAAGCTTTCACAGATTAGTCACCTGTTTAAAAACTATTGTAGATTCATTTGCATAGTCTTCCTTTCCCTCTTCCTTTTGACTTAATATATTTGTAGCAGCTCTTACCAGAAAAGTGTCAGTTTAGTTCCAAGTAAATAAATAATGTTTATGTAGTAAGAACTGCATTCAGTTCGCCTACACGGCACATTGCACTTGCTAAAACCAATACCAATTAACATACATTGTATTATATTTAGGACAAAGCACTTGTTTTACAAATTCTTAAAATATTTTTGCAAAGCCAACCTTGCCTAAATTGTATGAGTTTTTTACATTAGTTGAGGAAGGCCCTCAATTTGCTCAAAAGCTATTGCAATACCCTCAGCTACCACAGGGAACCCCGCAGGTCTGTCCTGTCATGTCCCTTGCAGTGCTAACTTCAGAAGCCTGACCATGGAGGTGCCAACTCTGGAATCTCACCTGCGCTTCTCCAGTGATGAGAAATGTTTCGGAAAAGTCAGAAGGGAAGAGCAGTGATGAGAATGAGTATGTGGACGCTTTCAGCTTCATGCGACACGGCAAACCCACCTCCTCCAACGTGTATGTGGACGCTTTCAGCTTCACGTGACATGGCAAACCCATCTTTAAAAAAAATCAAGTGTGGTATACCTAGCACTCATAACACCTGGCTACTATCTGCAAACAGGAAGTCCCCAGGAATGCATAGCAGACGACCAGAGGAATTGAAGCCATCACAGTCACGTGGTAAACTGTGGGCTCCGACTGAAGAGCCAGGGGAGGCTCCCAGTTGCAGGGAACAAAGGGTCATTCAGTGTTGACATAATTCACCCCTCAATGAGGAGGACAGTGGAGCATGTGAAGTCAGGGATATTTTGTCCTGAAAATGCTGCTTGGCTTCTTTTTTAAAAATGTTTTAATATTTTTTATTAGCCTATCATTATTACAGTTCACTATTTTTCTTTATGCCCTTTACCTGACCTATCACTCCCTAAACCCCTTTCCTCCCACCCCCATCTCTAGTATGGTTGGGTTTGTTCTGTCCATCTGTTTGCCTTTTTTTTAAGCACAATAAATTGATTTTGTTTTGAGAATGTTGTGGGCTGCATGAGGTCAACAAGGGGCATCTCAGATCAAGGCAGCACCAGAGGCGGGAGGCAGGAGCAGACACTCAAGCTCATGGATCTTTGCTGACAGCATTTGTGAATGTACCTGGTAGAGTGGCTGGCACGTGGTTAAGTGCTTAAAAATTGATTTTGTTTTGAGAATGTTGTGGGCTGCATGAGGTCAACAAGGGGCATCTCAGATCCAGGCAGCACCAGAGGCGGGAGGCAGGAGCAGACACTCACGCTCACGGATCTTTGCTGACAGCATTTGTGAATGTACCTGGTAGAGTGGCTGGCACGTGGTTAAGTGCTTAACTGATGCCTGTTCATCCTGTTGTCTATCTAGCCATGGCACACAAACACTAAATTGAATATCCTTGTTCCTCCTAGAATAGGATAAAAATAATTATTTTAGTTAGAACAATAAAAAAGGCATATTACATGTAAAAAAGAAAAACATTAGGAAGAAAAAGAAAAAAAAACCTCAGATCTCTAACAAAGAAGAAAGAATTATTCTAAGCAAAAGTCAAAGAAAGTACTTACGCCCTTTGTCTGAGATTCAATCAGCAGAATAGCTAGGAGGGTACATGGTGGGGACTCGTGGGTCCAGGTTCCTTCCCCAGTACTGGAGCCTCGGGTGGGGGCAGCCATCTGGCCTTTGGTTAGGAAGGACTAAAGTGCCACCAGAAGGCTGTCGCGATTGTTAAGTAATTGTTTATATGAAATATCTGTGTTTGATTAATTATGAAATGCTACATGAATGTATGTTAAAATGATAACTGTAAGGGGCAGAGCATGATATGCAAATTTCATGTGAAATGGAGGAAGTGACTTAGAAGTTTTGGCTTCTTTCTGTTACTAGATTACCTCTGCATATTTTTTCAAACTTTTGCTTTAGTTTCTTACCCACCGCCTTAAACAACTAGTGTGTACACGTATAAAATTCATATTAATGAAAATAACAATTCTTAAAATAATAATTATGCATTTTAATTTCCAGTCTAAATGCATAAACCTTATTATGCGGACTGGTTTAAAACCCCCATGATTTGACTGAGTGCTCTGTTGACACGTTGTAAGTCGTCTTTCACACTGTATTATCTATACATTTTCAGTGCCTCTGTCCCTACCGTAGCATTCTGCCCTACTCAACAGTACACAGGGACACCTGGCACCCCAAATACATTTTCCTCTTAATTTCAGTCTTTGCTTCCTCATCGAGACACAGAAGTCGTCTAAGCAGTCAGGGTATATTTTTTTCATTTTTCTCTGAAACCTGAATGAGGGCCCAGCAAAAACAATAACAATTATTTATGCAATTTTTATGTTAACAAATGCTAGGTGTGTGTTTAGACCTCATTCACTTCTCTCTGGACAAGCTCTTCGATGGAGAAGCAGGAGGAGAAAAAGGGAAAACCCAGACAGGCTCTGAATGAAAAAGAGATTGATCGCGAATCGGGAAGCGGAGTGAGGAAGGGAAGGCGTGCGAGCGTGGGGCGAAGGCTCCTCGGAACCGGGTCGGAGCGAGGGGGTCAATGGGGCTAATTAAGTATCCAGCAGACACGTGGACTCGCGTGTGCCGGGTGGCAGATGCTGAGCCACTCTGATGTCTTACTCTCTGGGCTCCAGCTAAGACATGAGCCAGTCGGACTTGGGGGTCTAATCCGACCCTGCTGACGTTTCCTGAGCACTCGTGACCATCCAGGCACCAAGCAAGGCCCCAGAGACACTGCTGTGAATGTGACTGATTCTGTTTGTGACTTTGAGAAATGTGTAGAGTAAAGAATAAGAAAATAAGTGACCATAGTAAAAGGTAAGACGTACCAAGTACCTATGAGAAGTCTAAAATGGTGTTATAAGAATTCAAAGGAAAGAAAAAGCATCCTGCATTTGAGAAGGGAATCAACACAGACTTTGAGTGCAAGGTTGTATTTGAGGTGAGGCTTAAAGATGAAAGAATAGGAATTCAATCCCTGAGAAAGTGGGGGATCACTGAAGGTTTGGGGCGGGAGAGCAACGTGACCAGAGCGAAGCTCTTAGAGGCTTGTCTCATCAGGGCGTACAGCACAGAGCAAACAGAGAGGGCACAGGCACACGGATGCTCTATTGAAGTGGCTTAAAAATGTGGACCCGGGAGAAGGCGGAGACAGATGTTTTAGAGAGTAACCTGTCAAGATAAGAGACAGTGCAGAATTTAGCCACGGTAGGTCAAGGGAACAAGGAGAAGGCTTGGTCAAAGACGCTTCCTGACCACAACGAAGCCTGAAGACCACAGCTTTGGAGGAGCTATTTAGGGATGTGGAAGGTGCAGAGGAGCTGAGCCTTGAG
>NW_007741635.1:1047-3667 GCF_000696425.1 Galeopterus variegatus | reverse complement strand
GACCACAGCTTTGGAGGAGCTATTTAGGGATGTGGAAGGTGCAGAGGAGCTGAGCCTTGAGGATACTGCACTAGCCATACTGGGTGTGACAGGTGTGTCCTCGTGGCAGCTCATGAAGAGTGCACATTGGATTGAGAATAAACTGTGTTTGCTTATCTGACTTCGGCACTAGGTTATGCCATGGATTATTATTGCACTGATTCTTTTTCTCCTTCCCCAGTTGAATCTTTGTATTCATTATCTATCTCTATATAACAAATTATAGCAACAAGTAGTGGCTTACAACACACACACGCACGCACGCATGCACGCACGCACACACGCGCACACACACTTGTTATCCCACAGCTTCTGTGGGTTAGGAGTCCAGGCTCGGCTTAGCTGGATCCTCTGTTCCAAGGTCTCTCACAGGCTGCAGCCAAGGTGGCAGTTGGGACCACAGTCATTTGATGTTCAACAGGCAAGATCCGCTTCCTGGCTCACTCAGTGACATTGGCAGGACTCAGTTCCTCGAAGGCTGCTGGACTGAGGCCCCAGTTCCCTGCTGGCTGTTGGCTGAAGGCCACCCTCCCTGCCTCACCCAGCGGCCCGTCTGAGCAAATGTGTACAAAGAGCTGGAGGGAGCGTCCCAGCAAGGTAGAGCTCAGTTTCTGTAACCTGATCATGGGAGGGACATCCCTCACTTTTTGCCCTATTCTTTTCTTCATAAGCATGGCAGCAGGTGCAGTTGTACCAAGGGGACATGATTGCACATGGTGCCAGGAGGTGGGGACATCAGGAACCATGGAGGAACTGTCACCCCCTTTTTGAGGGCAAGACTGAATTTTGTGTTCCTTGCTAGCCCTTTCAAACTCTTTCAAAATGCCCCACGTGTAGTAGGTAATGAACAGATTAGATTATTCGTTGATTAAACTATCTCCCCTCTAAGCTAGTTTGTTCCCCAAATTTCCTGCCTACACCCCTGACCCCGATGCTGGTTTTCTTCTCTTCTGACCAATCCTGTCCTCCTCCAAAGTATGCAATTTCCCTTTCTTCTTCTTGCTGCTGAACTCTGAAATATTTTCAGATTCCAGGTTCTGGATAAATCTGTTTTCTTTAGAGTGACTAACCCACAGGAAAAGTGGCTGGCAGTGGCAGGTGGGTAGACTTTTAGAGAGTGGGACATAGTTATTTCAGTTGCTTCAGACTGTGTCGTGGGTGAGGCCCTCTGCCCCTTCGGCCTGTGTTTGTACCACCCAGAAAAAGATGGTGATAGCAGTGACGGTGGGGCTGACGATCATGCCGATCGGGGCCAGTCCCTCACTCATACAGCATCCGACTGCCAACCACACTGCATCTCAGGGAACCTGACTTGTTGGCACCAGTCACCAATCAACAGATCCCTACTCAGGGAAGGAGATAAATGGGGACTGGCATTCATGCGTGTACACAGCCAGGGCGTTTAGAGAAGATTGGCAGCACTTAGGTGTGGCAGACAAGTCCTCAACGCAGCAGGATTTCAACCGGCGCGGAGTGCCTGGTGTGAAAAACTAACGGAGACACTGTCTAGAATTTCAACATATGCATTTTGAAGGAACACAGACATCCAGACCATAGAACTAGTGCATAAGAAACACAATTGATTTGGGTGTATTGATCATTTGCCCTGCAAATGGGTTGAACTAACCTATTAGTTCTAATAGTTTTATAAGATTGTCATATGCCAATATAGTTTTATTTACTTTTAATCTGGATTTATTTTATTCTTTATTTGCCTAATTGCAATGGTTAGAACCTCTGTTACACTGTTGAAGAGAAGTAAAAAGAGCAGACATCCTTGTTTGTTCATGGTTCCTGGGGAAAGCTTTAAGGTTTACGTACCATTAGAATGATGTTAGCTGTGGGTTTTTAACTTCCCTGCTTTTCTTGAAATGGTCAAGTGTCCTTTGTCCTTTATTCTATTGATGTGGTGTATTGCATTAATTATGCTTTCAGATGTTAAACTAATCTTGCATTCCTGAGATAAATCCCACTTGGTCATGGTGAATAACCATTTTTATATATTCCTACTACTTTGTTAAGAATTTTTACTTTTATATTCACAGGGGATATTGATCTGTAGTTTTTCTCTTCTTTTGAAGTCATTGTATATCAAGGTATGACTGGCCTTAGATTCGTATTAACTATTCTTTGAATCATTGGTAGAATTCAGTCATCTATGCCTAGTACTTTTGTTGTTGGAAGTTATTAAATTACAAATTTGATCTCTGCTTGGTACAGGCATATTCGAATTATCTATTTCTTTTCCAGTCAGTTTCAGTAGTTTATGACTATTGAGGAATTTTTCAACTTTATCTATATTACCTAAATCTTTTTTTTTCAGTTTTAAAATTCTTTTATTTTTCTATTGTTATTACTTTCATTATTTTTCTATTATTTTCTACTTTCAATTATTTTCTATTATTGTCTTTCTATCTTTAAAGATATCTTGTTCACAGCTAATTCACAGGAATTTTTAGTGACTCATTTTTGTGAAGTTTTCTGTAAGCATTCAAACTGCTTCATTGTTTATCCATTGACATTTCATAAAGTTACATACATGCATATTAAAACTAATTCCAACAGGCAAAAACATTTGGAC
>NW_007741635.1:0-284 GCF_000696425.1 Galeopterus variegatus | reverse complement strand
ATAGATATAATTTGGTATATTTTATCAAAGAAATGGAAAGTGTGTGTTAATCCAGGAGGTTGGTATTTCTTTGGCATAGAGTTGTCCATGTTATTCTTTTATTATACTGATGTGTCTTCTTTCATTCCTGATTTTATTAAGTTGCCTCTTCTTTCTTTTTTTCTTGATCAGTCTAGCTACAAATTTTGTTGATCTTCTCAAAAAGCTAGTTTTTTGTTGATTGTTTATATATTTTTAATTCTCAGTTTTATGTCTTTCTGCTCTAATCTAATTATTTTATGTTT
>NW_007741634.1:0-24540 GCF_000696425.1 Galeopterus variegatus | reverse complement strand
TTCTTATCTCAAAATCCTTAATTGAATCACATCTGCAAAGACTCTTTTTCCAAATAATGTAACATTTACAGGTTGCAGGGATTAGAACCTGATGTCTTTGGGGGACATTTTCAGCCTACTATGGGTCAGACTGTGCCAAGTGCTGAGAACACATCAGACAACAAGACCCTATTGTACTCTCAGGGAGGATTAAGAACTATATACTCTCAGACGTGGAAAAGATGTTAGAGAAGTGGTTCTCAAAGTGTGTTCCTTGGACCATCAGTATTCTGGGGACTTTTTAGAAAGGTAAATTCTTACCCCCAACTCATGAGTCAGAAACTCCATGGCAGAACCATGTGTGGCAATCAGTGTCTTAACAAGTCTTCTGGGTGATTCTGATGCTTGTTAATGTTTGAGAACCACTGGACTAGAGGAAATTGAGTTCCTTTTTTCTAATAGTCTTTCCCTTGTATCTCTGCTAAATTCGTATCCAGCTTCTGCTTAAGTACCACCACTTCATATACCTACCCAACCCATTGCTCACAGTTACAATGGTTAGAAATGTCTTAAAGTTACTAATATGAGATCTCAGGATTGTTATTACCAGTTACCCTATAAACACCAGACACCACCACTATTCCCCACCTCAGCAACAGTTCCAATTTGCACAGCTTCATGATTGAGTAATTAAGCAGCTAATGATTAAGTGCCAGTTTCTGGTCTACAGCACTGTCTTGGACACAGAAAGAGATATAAAGGGATAGAACACACAGGTGCTGGCTTTAAGGGTGTGACAATCAGAATGCAGAAACTTATCAAAGGCATGTGAAACACTGGTGTTTAAAGTGCTAACAGCAAATATCTGTCCCTGGCTTAGAAATGAAGAGGAGAGTTCAAAGCCTGGGCTTGCCTCTTCTGCCTGTTATGTACAGCTGACTAGATTTGGGCCCATCACTTTATCTCTCTGTGGCTCAGTTTCTTCATCTAGAAAATGAGGCAAGTGAACTGGACAGCCTCTAATTATCTATGACCTCTACTACAGCCAGAAGTTCTACCAGAATTCAAAATAATAATGATGTCTAGTACTGAATGACTAGTGGCTGTTTCAAAGTATTGTGATTCGCATGCCCTCATGTATATGTGGGAGGAAAGGAAGAAAGAAAAGAACAGAAAACAAAGAGGAAGGAAGGAAGGAGGGACGGAGGGAGGGAGGGAGGGAAGGAAGGAGGGAAGGAAGGAAGGAAGGAAGGAAGGAAGGAAGGAAGGAAGGAAGGAAGGAAGGAAGGAAGGAAAGAAAGAAAAGAAAGAAAAAAGGGCAATCACAATAATACATTGAATTTTAAAGAGAAAAAAACAAAAGTGAGGTTACCAGAGGTGGGAAAGGGGGAGGAAGAGGGGGAAAGGAAGAAACTGGTAAAGGGCCATGAAAACTGATTACATTGTATAATGAGGAATGTACTAGTTATCCTGATTTGAGCATCACATATTGCACACAGATATTGATATTCATGCTGTACCCCACAGATATGTACAATCAACTATGTAAACAAATAAATAAATAAGTATTGTGATTCATTTATTCCTCATTTCAACCCTGTGAGGTTCTGCCATCATCTGTGTTTTATAGATGAGAAGCTCATTTTTGACCCTTCAGTAGTTAAATCTTTGAATATCTGGTAAAAGGTTTGGTCCTTCTCACCATAAAAATCAAACGCACATGAGCATTTGCATGCAATTACAAGGACGCACAGATGTCAATCTAAAGCTCATCTATGAGTTTCAATAAGTTCCCAAAGGAAGAAAAAATCATTGATGTCTAATACCTGGATAATATGGTACATCAACTCAGTTTAATATTATGCAGCTATTTAGACTGATGTTATAAATCACAGCAATTCCTTGAACTTCTGGGGATGGATGAATGATTATGACATGAGGGGGAGGGGGAGAAGGAGAGGGGAAGGGGAACAGGTGAGAGGTCATGAGGGTCAACTACAATGTATATTGAGAAGTTAAAATAAAAACATTAAATAAATAAAAAATAAATAAACTGATGTTATAAAGTGAAAGAACTTTTAATGACTTGGGAAAGCGTTCATGATAAATTGTTAAATGCAGAAGCAGATTATAAAATAAGGTGCATAACATGAGCCCCATAAAAATATATGGGCAGGAAAAAAAAATGTGAGGCTAGGTACCAAGCATTAACAGTGACTATTTCTGGATATTCTGAGATGATAGATAATTTTTGTTTCTTCTTTATGATTTTTTTCACATGTTCCAAGTTTGCTGTTATAAATAAGTAATCCTTTCATAGTCAGACATAATTGTTTTTTAAAGAGAAATAACCTAGTGACATTGCCTTGACAAAATTAATGTTTTATTTTTTCCCAGCTCCCAGATATAAGCTCCTGGCCTTCCCAAGGAAAAGGGCATCTGCATCAAGGCCACCTAACCAAAATCAAAGTACACGATCAGTGGATACTAGTAAATTCCACATACTTGTGTGTAAAAGTGGAGATACTTTCATCCCCAAGAGATAGGGTGGGTATCAAGGCCACAAATGGAAAGGTGAGGGTGTCCCTGCTGTTTAAGGAGAGAGTCCCCCAAGTGTCAGGTCTCAGACACATGCCCAGGAGAAAACTGGCTCCCGGGGACCAACCGGAGGAGAATGGGATAAACATAAAGTACATGTTGCTGTTAGGAGCAAAGCGAACAGATGGGTCTGGAATCTGCACGCCAGGTCTGAGTGCCATCCTGAACAACAGGAGAGGATATTGCACATTTATTTTTCTCTCACTCTAAATATTTCTCTGGCCAGAAAAGGTTTGTTGGAAACAGTTGTAACCTTCAGAGAATTGATTAAATATCCGGTTTAGCAATCCCACTCAAAATACATACAGAAATAGAAACTGATAATCGAACTTGCTATGTTATTTCCCAAGCTCTCCTCCTCTTCCTGTCAAATTCTGTCCATCCTTAGACACTTTTCTCTCCAAAAGACATGGTGAGACGGTGAGAACCAAACTTGCATAAGTTGTTTCTCAAAGTACAAATCTCAGCTCTAGCAAAATCTTCCTGCAAAAGAAGGGGACTGGCCTGAGTATGAGTAACAAAGAGGAGTTAATCCATTGAGGAAAGGAGGGTGTTACCAACAGCTGCAAGAGCACAGTCGGGGCACAGAGACGCATGCCCACATGAATAGGGAGGTAGAGAACGGCAGGAGAGGAGACCAGGAACACCTGCAGGGGGCGCTAGAGTTTATCATCTCACAGGAGAGGTAGCAGCATGCCCTACAAAATGTTCGGAGTGCCATAGGGAGGTGTGTGTGGCTCACCGGAAAAGGGCCTGTTCCAAACGTGGAAAGTCAGTTCTAAATACCACCTGACTGTGAAGCCTTCTTCAATGTCTCCACTCACAATTAACCACTTCCTCCCCATGCTCCCTTAAAGCACCTCTTTATACCTCTAGTGTAGTACAAACAGCAGATGCCTAGGCCCCGCCACCAGGTTACTAAATTGGATTTTGAGCAATGCCAGCGAAGCCTCTGCCATTTCTCCCTCTCACACATGCTCTTTTCTTGGGTGAATGAATAGACATCTCCAAGAACAGGGCTTCCTGAACTGGCTGGTGTTGTATGCAATGGATCATTAGCTTTTTGCTTTTGTTTTAAAGAATATGCATTTCCTTTCCATTATTGTGTGGGTTACAAGAAAGGCTGTGGGGTTTAAGTTTGCTTGATATAGCAGGAGGGTAGAGCCACGTTTAGCAAACGTTACCAAAGGACTTCCGTGATTGTAACAAGCTCCTTGGGTGGTTTAGATGTACAGGAAGGTCTACAAAACACTAACAAGTACCCTGGTCTGAGCTCAACCACAGTTCATTCTCTCTCTGTCTATCACCTGCCTCAGACTGTGAATGGGATATCTGGTCTCCAGAGTCCAGTATCGAGCACAGTGCTAGGAACACACTAGGTACTGAACGAATGGACAGGTAAAACTCTCTGTCTCTACCTCTGCCCACTCAGACCCACTTCTGCTCTTGTGTCAGCTCAGGTCCTGGAAATCTCTTTCTTTCAAAGATTAAAATAAAGGCTCTCCACCCCAGCTGCACACTAGAATCACCAGGTGAATATTTTAAAACGATAGATGCTCAGGCCACACTCCTAGAGATGCTGGTGAAATTGGTCTGCATAGGACCTAGACATGAGTGTTTTCTAAAGCTTCCCAAGGAGGAAATATTGTATCCTTTATCTCAGCAGGCAAACCACAAGGCTAGAAGCAGCCCTGGAGGTCAGACTCCCAAGAGACTAAAACAGACTAAAATAAAGTCTCTGGATGACCCATTTAAAAGAGCAGTTATGCTCTTAAAGAGCAGAATACTCAACACTGTAAAGCAAGATGGCAGGCAAAGGTCTAATGGCCTCTATACTCTGGATGGAGACAGTAGGGATCTGGATGGGCTAGTGGCTGGACACTGAAAGAAATAGAAAAGGATTCCCAGGCCCCAACTACAGGCTCCTATTGTGACCTCCAGGGCTGTGTCCAAATGATCCTTTCCGAAACCCTCCACAACTGATCTCCAGGGCGGCACATGAAACCAGGAAGAAGGCTCACCCTACTCTGCCATCTCCAAGCCTTGGAGTCTGCAGAACTGAGTCCCTCTATCAGCATCATCACTGAATAGCTGTGGGAACTCAGGCAAATCATTCAACCTCCCAGAGCCTGATTCCTCATCTGTAAAACGGGGATGACAAAACCCAGCCCACTGCATCGAGCTGTGAGAAGGTTTTGATATAGCAACATATGTTATGTCAAGTGTCTTCCTCATTAAAAGTTCATTCTCTTTTCCTAAGCCAAAAATGCAGATATATGGCATAAAGACAACACAAGGTGTTCCTTGAAGAAGCAGCCTTACAGAAAGAGAGAACCTTGCGATAAGGGTTGAAACATAAAATGTTCCAGAGAGACATCTCCTCGGGTGCCGATGCCAAAGCCCACGGCTGATCTTTGTGTTCATCAGAGCATGCCCGCTTCTCAGTACAGGTGTGCTCTTCTTTGGCAGGGCTGGTTTTTATGCAGCCAGTTGGGGAGATAGAGCTGATTTACTGCCAGAGAGGACCTCCATCACTTGAAGACTGAAATGACTCTGGGGATTCATGTGCAACTTTCAGCTGAAAGCCTTGTGACCCAGTCAGACAGAAAGCAAAGCCTGGGGCTGAGGCAGCCATCAGTGGGGTCACTGGGAGGAATTTGGCACAATCGGCCAAATGGTTTTAAATAGAAAGCAGAACGTCTATGTTGCTGCGCGCTGAGACTTAGGCACATACGGTCGGGAGGTCCAGGTGCAAGAATACACAATTAACATGGGGTCCACAGGGCTGGAAATGGCATTTCACGTGACATTCTGGACTTTGGCAGCTGACCCCAGTCCAGAGCCACGGCGGCTGGCTCGTATGAAATGCTGCCATGCCATCCAAGATCATCTCTCATCACAGTGTTCCCAAAGAAACCAAGGCAGCACTTTCTGTTACGAACCCACACGAGGTCTAATTTCCCCTGAAATGGAGCCTCTGAGGCCCACAGGAAGTACTATAGCTTTGGAAAACAACCAAAAATAACTAACAGTTATAAATTTAGCTAATTACTATACATAATATTGGACAGCCAGTAACGATGATGAAAGGAGAGACTGAAGAATCAAGGAAGGTGCTTATTTTATATGGTTAACATATGAAAATGATACCAACACCACGACTTCAGCCCTGCAAAGTGTCTGCATGTGGGAAGGGAACAAATATGCTGGGCTCTATTGCAAGGATAATTTTATTTAATCCTTACAACAACTCCAGGAGGTATTTTTATTTTTCCCATTTTGTAGATAAAAAAATGAAACTCGTCCAAGGGTCGTATGTTTCTGACAATGGCTTTAACAAAACCAGCATCCTTCTGATATATCTCAGCCCCAGACACCCCATCTTACCTCTTCCTTTCAATATCTGCTCTCCAACAAGAGAGACATGTGGTAATGAACATTTATGCATCAGTATGAATTCAAGCCATTACTTCCCTCTGGGTGTTTAAGAGTAAAATAAAAAGGCAAGTTCCCCTGATAATGGATCTGAGGTTTCAAAAGCAGCTAAAAGAAGCATTTGCCAAAGCATGGAGTCCAGCACCCACTCCATTCTTGCAGCCAGTCCTAGCTGTGGGGCTATTTGGGCTCAGGGATGGAGGGAACCACAGTTCTCTGATTTCCTGCCTACACACTGGCCACAAGGCCATGCTCTCTATCATAGAAAGCCCTTAATACCACAAGACGGAAGGTATTTTCTGCCTGAAAGATATCATTACTGAATAAGAGGGGAGGGAAAACAGAAAAAGGGCATCAAAGCCTAAACAAATAACATCAGCATGAAATCTTTAATGAATGGCTCATCCAATGCGATCTACTAAAATCCAAAAGGTTTAGTAAAAGATGCCTTAAACCCAGTTTATACTGCAAATCAGCCATGAAGAAAAGTCAACACCAAGTTAATCCCCATTTAATAATTCAGTTTCAGGATGTTAAAACATATTTCTCTCTTGAAGCTCCTGCATGTACAACTGATAACAGGGCAACCAAGAAATATACTGAAAAAAGAAAAATATTCTTTTAGGAATTATATGATATCATTAGCAACTTCCAAGAAGTGGCAGTTAGTTCTTTCTGACTCCTGACTACATCTCCCAAATCCCTTCTTTTCCCCCTCTGACTGAACCCTTGACCTTGGTGTTAAGCCAGGGAAGTTTTACGCCCTTCTTTGGGGACAACTGGCCTTGATCCAGCACGACTGTTGGCTCACTGGTTCAGACACCTAGGACTGGCTGCCCAAGAATCTTCTTTGAGACAGGGGCCATTGGGTCAGGAGGCTCTTCTCTCAGACCCTTATGGGAAGAATCAGTCACATGGTGATTCTGACCTCATCAAAAGACTTGCTTAATATGGCACCAACAGGTGATCCGAGGCCAGCACCCTCACCAGTCACCCTCAGAACCCATACAATTCTCGGCTGACATCCTGAGCTCTCCCCAAATCATTCTTAGCCCAGAGCAGACCAGATCCTGCCATTGACTTAAATGTGCTCATGACCTCAGGCCTGATGCATGACCTATCCACTTAACTCTTCCCTTGACATTCTGGAAAGGGCTTTCTCATCTCTAATGTTCACTTGAATTGGGGCAGTTTCCAAGGCCTTCCTCAACAGAGTTGTACAGACTTGCAAGAAAGTGCCCAACTCATCCTTCTTCCCCATCAAAACTTTGAGCTGACCCAGGTGAAGCACTCTCCTCCTTTCTCCCAAGCCTCCCTTGTTTCAAAGTGCAGAGAAAACTCCAGAGTAAAAGTGGTTCTTGTCAGCTGTTCTCAGAAGAGCAGCACTTTATGCAAACGTCAAGCAGGATGACCCAACGGTCAGGTCCATAATTGACCACAAAGCAGCCTCAGCTTCTCCCTGAGGCTCCCTGCTTCCCCACTCCCCACGACAGCTCCCTGGATGCCTTGGCAGCGCTTGCAACTGCACAGAAGAGAAATTAAAAGCAAATTTGCATCACCTTTGCTCAGTGCTAGAGTGCTCAGTTTTAATTTGCATTTTATTTGCAGAGCACTTGCATATAATATTGTAGAAATGCCCAGAATTCTCCCTTCCCCCTTCTTACCCTGCCTGCTTCTCCTCAGCTATGACTCCAGGATGCCTGTGAATTCAGCAAGTACATTACAGAGGGAACCAGCACCCTGAGGAGCTAAACTGCAGAAACTCTTGGGGGCATCTAAGAGGTAGAGAATCTGAGGAGCAGGAGTTTGGCAGTAGTTAGATTCGACCTGTAATGAAACAGAGCCCAGATATGTTTTCCTTATATATGAAATCAGAGTAAAATTCTCCTCACTGTCCACTGTGCAAATGTGCATGATGCTGACTCAAAACCACCAACTCTCAAGATCGGTTTAACACAATTCCAAACCTGGTGAGACGCCATGGGGCAGCGACACTGTGCCATCTGTGAAACCCTGATGGTCCGTTTTAATATCGCTTCCCCTTTAACAAGTGAACTTTCTATGGCTCTGGTTCTATTGAGTGTTACACCCACCTGCCTATCGTCCCACCTGGCACCTGTATGGTGAATCCCCAACTCCAAGATCCACCCCACCCTGACACAGCATTTGGTTCACCCCAAAACTAACCTAAGACCAAGATAACACCTCCCAACACACATACTCTTCTGCCAGTACAATACTATAATACACTATGATTTCTGTAAGACCTAAAGTTTACACAAACACACACACACACACACACACACAGAACAAGAAGGAGATAGGAAATGCACCACATCATACCAAGCTAAAGGTTCAGGGCCCTCGCTAACCACCCTCCTCCCTGTTTACACAGACAAGCAGTTTCCAACATGAAGGAATTTGGCATTTAAAAAAAAAAAAAGGTGAGAACACTTTGCTAAATATGTTCCTCCAGTGTCAAAAATGACAGCCAGGTTCCAAGATATACTTTAAAAAGAAAACAAAATCAAAGCAAAAGCAATGGGATAGTGAACACAGAAAGGACTCTCCCCACACACACTTCATCCAAAAAAAAAAAAAAGCACAGATTAAATTGGTTCTTTTCTTCTTTCTTTTTTCTTTGTTTTCAACTGTTGCCAAGTTATTTATCCCTGGAAAGCCACTTACTTTTTCAAGGTGAAGTATTTCTTTGTGAGATGACTTATTTCACTTGGTTCCACTTAAGTTTATGGTTCTTGGTTAAGGGGGGAAATATCAAATCATAGAACACTGGAGTACAAAGGGATCTTCAAAATATCATTTGCCTTCTCATTGCATAAAGGAGGAAATCTGCTCAACCACAATTAAGTGACTTTCCCAAGGTCACACAGACAGACACTCAACAGCAGAGACAATAAGAAACCGGGTCCCCCACCTCTCCCTTTCTCCTTTCTCTCCCTCTGTACTCCTGAAAGAAGAGACTATTCAGAGATGTCCTTGGTGACGCTGACATCGCTTCTGTTCAGACCCTTCCCCCTCACTCACCTACGACCTTTGACAATCATGCTCCATGTCCTTGCCCTCAGTTTCCTCTTCTGTCCACCAAAAGTATTTGTGGAAGTTTTCTCCTCCAGATGCACGGGGAGGCTACTAATGGCTAAAATTTAAGCCCCCTATAGCTCAGCTTGGTTGCTTCTCCCTCCGGCTTCTGGGAAGCTCAGAGCTAGGTTTCCTATGCTTAACTGAAATGAGTCCCCTTAGCCTGTATTTTTTGGGATGTTTCTTGCTCCACACCACCCCCTTCATTACTTTCTCATTCTTTTATTCTTGTTTCAATCATTTTATTGTCTCCTTGTCTCTTTTGTAAATTGCCTCCAATCTTCTTTGGAAGGGTATAGTATAAATAATCATAATGAAACTCTCAAGACTTTTCAAGCTTTGAGGAGAAAGGTAATGTATAATTTTCATGCCTCTTGTTCCAACATCAGGAATCTTAAACTAGTGAGAACATTCTTTTCGTGCCAAGACTATGAAACAAAACAGACAGAGAGCTCCGAGATGCTCTTGAACATGAAGGTAAACCTGGGACCAGCTCCCTGTGCCTGCGCCATCCCACAGCCCACGGCATTCCTGCTGCATTTATCCACAAAAGCGATCATCTCCTTTATGGCTCATGCATGGCATCTGACTTATTCCAAATGCACTGGGAGCTGGGGATGCTCTGTGGTTGGCTGACCTTGTACCCACTCTGGTGCTTTGTTTGTGGATCCTCATCAAGATTTACAAAAGTGCAAGACAGATGAGAAAGGGGAAGTGCATTCCTCAGCTGGAAGAGTGGCCAAGTAACCACAAACTGCGGGCCCTCCTGGGATCGTGCTGGTCACGGACTTGGCTTCAGCAGCCCAGTGACTTGTTCGTCCAGACGTCGCCTCCGCCTGCAGTCAGTTATTCTTCACTCAGACCACCAGCCCTCTGGGTCCCGAGGAGGCAACACATGATGGAAAGAAGGCGGGTACCAGACGGGAATGGAAGGGGCCGAGGTGGGACCAAGAAGGAAGCCTCTTCCCCAGACTCAGTCCCCTGCCAGATTCTAAGACCCCTCTGACCTAACAATTATCTTTCTAAACAGCTTTGCTCCAAGCTATGGAGCCCAGGTGGACTTGAGGCAATAGCAACAGAGCATAAAGCTATCCATGTCTTCTACACAGACTGTCACATCCAGTATATGGGCACGATTATCCCAGAACAGAAGTTGTTGTCTTCTTAAAATGCAAAGTATTTCACACCCTCACCCAAGGTGTACAAACCCTAGGCCTGGAGGGAGGAGGGGGTCACAGGTGGTCGTTGTGTCACAGGCTAGTTTAAAGCTCAGTTCTGGAGGTGGTGAAGCCAGGCTCCACTCTCTACTAACAGGGTTACCCTGGGAAAATTACATAACCTCTCCAGGCTTGGGTTTCCTCATCTATAAAATGGGAACAAAAACAGAACACACCTCATTGGATCAGGTGGATCATGGTATGTGCTGGCTCAGAGCAAGTGTCATATAAAGTTTAGTCTCTCCCTCCCAAAAAATGTCTTGATCTCCAAGACTATAGTTCAGTCCCAGAAAGAAACATGAATTCAATAGCTATGAGAGTTAGTTCCACTGCCTTTCAAGTATTTGCAAAAACAATACATTTCTCCTGTTTGGGGACCAACTCACCCAAGATATACCACCTCTAAGCTTGGTCATCCAAGGCATGCAGGACTGGTTTGGGTGTGCAGTTAACAGATGGAAATTACTTATCACGTCTGTGCCTGATTTCTATTGCTTCAACCCAGATAATTAAGAATTAACTGTACATGGGTAATGCTCTTATATAGGCACAATGCTAATCTTACCATGTCAGTCCTCTGCTTCAAACCTTTCAATACATTCCCAAACCCAAGCCCCTTACGTGACATCCAAGGATCTCTATGATCTGACCCCAGTCAACCTTCCATGCCTCAGCACTTCCAGTCTCTGTCTCACCCTCCACAATCCAGCAGCACAGAACTGGTTTTTATTCCATGGTGCACAATGCACTCTTCCTTGCCTGGTGCCTATGTTCACACTGTCCCCCAGCCTGGAAAGCTTTTCCTCCCCTTATCTGCCAATTCTGCTCAGGCCCCACCTCCTTCTGGACACCATCCATGCAGCGCCCTCTCCCCCAGCAAGCTGGGGGGCATCTACTTCATGCTCTAGTTACAGCCTGCATGTCGTTTTATTGCTGCACTACCACTTTGTGTTGTAATGATCTCTATTCCTTGTCTCTTGGCTCCTCCAGAGCATGGAGAGCAAGAAGTGTGTCTCTCGTGTGTGTGTGTGTGTGTGTGTGTGTGTGTGTGTGTGTTCCAAGTGCCCAGCACATAGAAGGTATTTGTGGAAAAAATACAGGAAGGAAGGAGAGAGAGATGTGCACTTGGATGGGTCTTCAGGTAGGAGTGACTTAGCTAAATAGCACGCTGCCCAAGTACTGAGGTCTGATGGACTCAGACACACATTGCCATGCAGCAGTGAAAGGACCCTGGAGAAAGGGCCCCCACTAGAAATGCAGGACTGAGCAAAGGGGACAGGAGGAAGAGAGAAGAAGGAGGAGAAACTTCTGACATATGAGACTCCACTGTCCTTCCTGACAAGGCTCCTGAGCAGAGCTTGGCCAACTATACATTCCACAGTGGAAAAGTCAAATTGGATATCCATCAGTTGCCCAAAAGAAACACAGAGATACAGAAATCTGACCCAAGTGCTGGCAGCATCCAACTTGAAGCTGACTTCTTTTTATCTTTATTATTGGTCTCACTGACAGGCAGAAAGCCTACATTCACAGCTCCTTGAAAACCACAGCAGAGTAAGTACCAAGACTCCAGATTTAGAGCTGATGAGATATGGCATAGCAAGTGGGCCAAGGACTGACCAATCAAAAGCCTTGGCACATGGGAAAGCAGCCCAGCCCTCTCACCCAGGTGTGCACATGGAAGCAGCCAGCTTTCTCACAGCCCAACTCCTGCCTGGACCTGCACCCCACTGCCCTCCAGCTAGACCCACACCCACCCATCAGACATCCCTCACTCCTCGACTTCCTTCTTCCTCCCATCTGCTCATTCAGTCTTCAGAGCTCAAGTTAATGGAATTTGTAGATGTTTAACTTACTGTGATACTTCAGATTATCATTTATTAGACATTCATTCTCCTCTCACTTTTTTTTTTTTTGCTATAGAGTAAACTTCCCTCCTCTACTAATGCTGAACTTCACCATCTGACTTGTTAGGTCAATGAAATGTGAGTGAATATGAGTGTGTGGTTTGGCTTCTGTCATCCTCCACGAGAACATGTCTAAGTGGTTGCCAATCCAAAGAGAACGTGGATCAGAACTGAACACAGCCTGAAGCCTGGAGCCATGTCCAGGTGACCCACAGCTTGAAACATAGTTGCCCCTGCCAGCCCAGAGACCCATGAATGAGAAAAATGAATGCTTGGTTGTAAGCCCCTGAGGTTCAGGATGCTTTGTTATGCAGTCCTCCTGTGGCAACGGCTAACCAATACACTCTGCCGTAGCTAAACTTGATTGTTAGTTTGTTCTTTCTCCATTTATCTGCATCACATGGTGACAGCTTCTTTGCAAATGCAGTCAGTGCAGGATGGTCTCTGAATCTCACCAGCAGTTTTGGTGGCTTTCCCATCACCCAATACACATGCCTGACACTTGCCAATAGATGGTGCCTGACACTTGCCAGAGTTGAGATGGCTGGTGGTTTGCTGCCTCTGCCTGATTTCCCACCATCCGCAGGATTTCCACTCCAGTCCTTATTGGAAGCTGTGTGTGCCCCGCCACCCTCTTCCTCTGCCTCCCCCTGCCCAGGAAGCACACAGAGTGAAGTGGTCAACAGGAGATGGGGCCCAGCCCTGAGCTGCTGGCAGCGGCTCTCCCTCTGTCCTCTTGGGCAGAAGACAGATGCTGCATCTGTGCATATGGGCAGTGGTAATGAGAACTCCCTGTGGCTTCATGCAAGGGAATCAGGCGGCATAGGCAACGCAGGCCAAACTTCCCTTCTCGTTCCAGAAATGACAGTGAAACAAATGGCAGGAAATTCATTCTGCTGACCAACACAGGAAGGATTGCCAGGGCACAGCTCTCGAAGTGGGGAGAAAGCAAGAGGAAAGATAAGGGAGCAAGAGACAAAGAAAAAGAGAGAACAACTATGACTAACTTTATTTTTTATTTTTATTTTTTTTTATTTTTATTTTGTCAATATACAATGTAGTTGATTATTATGGCCCATCACCGAAACCTCCCTCCCTCCTCCCTCTCCCCCCTAACTTTCATGTGCAAATCAATCTACATTACATTATTGGCCTTCATAACTCTGTCCATACAAATCTTACCTTATCCAGTTCTAAAAAGGCTTAAATCTTACGAATGTCTGCTATCCAGAAAGCTTGGCTGACATTCCACTAGAATTCTAAATAGCCAAGGTGCCAGATAGGGAGGACCAAGGGGGGTTGGGGGAGGCTGCTGTGAGCAAGCCCACGGCTACAGTACAACCTGAGATGTTCTTAGGTATGAATGGGCCTGTGCCACTGGCAGAATGAAGAGGTGCATCAGGGCCCCCTCCCCAGGATCATGCTATACCCAGAAGGAATTCTGGGGATGTACAGTGTGGACGTACTGCACAGACATGCTGTTGAGATGCTGGCTGATTCATCTGTAACCTCCGGACCTCAACACCCTCACCAAAGATCCATCTGAGTGTGCAACTAACCGGCCACTCTGACCCAGGGAATTTCCTCCTGGGAATTTCCATCTGTAGGAGACTGGCCCACAGGTGGAAGGACTGAGAAGAAATACAATGAGTTATTAGCATGAACCTCCTTTAATCCCCTGTATTTAAACTGGCATTTGGACTCAGGATTTAAATAAAAATAGTAAACAATAAAAAAGAAAAAAAGTCCCTGAGCAACAACACATTTTAAATTGTAACTTTAAAAAAAAAAAGACTGTGATGGTCACAAATACCAACCGTGATCACCAGTACCACTCTCCTCCTCTTCCTTGGTTCTAGAAAGGCTGAGTCACAGAACCACTTCGGGGGGTCAACAGGCCAGAAAAAGGCTTCTGGGGTCTGCTTACCAATGTAAGGAAAAAAAGAAGGAAAGGAATCACACCTAAAAAAATAGTTTTGAGGAAAAAACTGTCAGCATTTTCATAAGGAAATTATTAGTCCGACTGAAATAGGTACATCAATGCTATCATTTTCAACGCACCCACAATAAAGGAAGCCAGTCCAAGGACCACTGGTGAACACTTGGTGGATTCCAAGGAATCTGCAGTCAGCCCTGTGAGAACTAGACCCCGGGGAGGAGAGCCGAAAGCACCAGACTAGGAGTCGGGACCCTACACACGAGCGAGGTGGCCAACTCACACCACCTCTAGCAGTCACATGCTCCTCAACTGCAAAGGGAGGCGAGATACCAATGAAACAACTCTGAACTCAATAACGCCCCATATACATTTTAGAAATGATGTTTTGTGTGATTCTGCAAAGTGTCTGGTAAAAACTGAGTAAAGCAAGGCTCCTAAGGTAAATGATAGGAAAGACACAGAATCTCCTTAGTATAACCTTTTAAAACTACACTGAGCATCTACCTACTTGGTGATTCACGCTTTCTGAAAGTTGTATCATTGAGTCCTCACAACAATTCTATAAAATAGACATAATTCCAATTTTACAGATGAGAAATTGAGACTCGGAAAGAGTAAGTGACTTGATTAAAGTCACATGGCTACTGAGTGGCAACGTGGGGTTGGCCCCTGGACTTGTGGCCTTGATTCCCTTGCACTGAGTTCTGCAGCGTGGGTCTGCAGATGTGTAATAACTGACTTTTCCTGACCTATCTATCAGTTTAGGGACATAATCTGTGCCTGTGCACACATTCTTACAGTTTCTGCCTCAGAAGACACCCTAGACATAATGTGTCATTTCAGGAGGGGTGAACCACTCATCCTGACAGTTCCCTCCCACCCCCATCAGCCGATGGGACCTGACACCATTGGGATCACTGTCCCCTCCCCCTCTATGTTGTTGACATGGATATTATTATAGATGATGCTAAGAGAGGCTCAGCAGCATCTCATATTCTATCATTGGTCCCCTTTGGAAAGAGGAGATGCTTATGGAAAACCTCCCTTTCCGTCCTGAGTCAAGACATTCCTTGGGTGATTGGAGGGGAGCCCCCTCCCCACCCTGCCGCCATTTGGAAGTGATTACCACTGAGATACCCTGACAAAGTGAGTGATGCAGAGCATTCGCTCCTGGATGCTGAGCGAAGAGCTCGCCGCACACTCCCCACCCCCAGCCCTTGGCACACGCAGCTACAGAGAGCCTGGAATCCCACTTGGATGCTGATTTCCAAGGCTTGCTTTCCACTTTCTGATACATGGGATCAACTTTAATAACAAAAACCTGGCAGGAAAGGCACCTCTGCCTAGCGAGAGCCCCCAGTGGCAAAGCCGAGGAAGTCCTGGTGGGGGCTGGAGGGGACTGTCGGCTCGTTTGTTATCTCCCTTGCGAGATGCAAGGGCAACCTGTGACCTTCCCCAGGCCTTCTGCCTCAGATCCAACAGCAGCAGCAACTGTCTCCATGGTGGCTTCTTCCCCCTTTCCTTAAGGACGCCTCCCCCACCACCTCCAGCCACATTCCATCCAACCCTTCCCATAGGTTTAGCTTGTGCTGTGGATTCTTGGGGTAATTTGCACTCCCCACAAAGCTCTCAGCAGTTTCTCCAGGCAGGAATGCAAAATCCACTGGGGACCTGACATTGCCAGGTGCTCAGGAAGACCAGAGAACCATCCACCTTCCCCACAGCCCAAAAAAACCATCTCCTCCTCATGTCTGGAGCTAGAAGATTGGTAGGTTGGACTTGGCAAGCCAAATCACAGCATCCCAACTTCTACAGAAATCACCACATTGTAAGATCCCAGAGAGAAGACATATCCCATCCCACTGCCCTCATAAGAAAAAATAAAAATGAGAATAATTCTTGTCCACCTACCCTGAACAGTCATTTCTTCAAAGCTGTTTTGTTAGCTATTTGCAACTACCTGATGGCACAAATATTCTTCCCATTTTACAGAAGAAACTAAAGCCTCAGGAATACAAAATTTTGCCTGATGTTCTACTGCCAGTGAGCAGTGGTCACAATTCAAAGTTATTGCATAAACACGTCTAACAATAGGAGTACCCTGCCACACCCTCCAAACTCTGAGGATCATCAACCTCTTTCCCAGAACTGTCACCAAAGGTAAAGGCCAAGTTCCGACCTGTAGACCCTGCATCGAGGGAGAAAGAGAAAGGTGTACCTGCCCCACAAGTTCCTGGGAAAGTGAGCTCTTCCAGCTCCCTCTGCACAAAGGCACTGAAGCTCTCTGAAAGAGGACGCAGGCCACTGTCGTTGTAAGGCTCAATTCTTCTTGGAGCTTCTCAGAGAGCACTGGCGTGTGACGTGCCCTTCATGATGGCTGAGAGCTCCTCAAAAGACTTTTACCTCATAGCTTCAAAGTGACCCTGAATAGAACTCCCAGTACTGTCATGACCATTCAAGCAGGTGGTCCTGAGCTACTCGCTCTACTTTAGAGGCTACTGAGCATTATTTTATCCTTGTGTCACCTAATCAACCCAGACAAATGAGAATTTCTTCTGTTTTTAATGGTTTCAATGTTTTCCTTTGTTTTCTAAATGTCTAGGCTCTATTTCTGCAATTTAAAAAAAGTACTAGAATATCTCCCTTATTACTATTCTTATGGGCTTTGAGGTTGAAAACTGGAGCCATGAGGACAGAGAAGAGTTATTGCTGTTCACTAGATTAGCAAAATAGCAGTATGGTATGCTAGCCAGAGCTCAGTCTGGGAATCAGGAGCTTGTGGTGCTGAGTCCAGCTCTGCCTTACTTGCCATTGCTCTGAGAAAGATTTCATGGCATTGATGTCTTTCATTTTTTCATACATGAAACAGGTATGCTGATTATGGCAGATTAAAGCTTTCTCATCATAAATTATTTGACTCTCTTCAAAAGAGAGCTGGGACTGTGTCCCCTCACCATGAATCTGAGTGGATTCTACAGCAGTGGAAGTTACACTGTGCCAGTTCCCCAGACCAGGTTTTAAGAGACTGGCAGCTTCCACTTCCTGTCTCTTGGATCATTCGTACTTGGAATCCAGCTACCATGCTGTGAGGAAGCCCAAGCAACCCTGTGTAGAGGCTCACATGGGGAAGAAACAAGACCGCTCAGCCAACAACCCCAGCTGAGCTCTCAGGCAAGAGCCAGACTGGCTTACCAGCCACATGCATGAGCCATCTCAGAGACAGATCCTCCATCCCCCACTGAGCCACCCCAGCCAACACTGCACTAAACAGCAACAAGCCACTTTTGCTGAGCCCTGCCCACATTGCAGATTCATTAGCAAAACACATGGCCGTTGTTGTTTCAAGCCACTAACTTTTGGGTTAGTTTATTATATGGCAATAAATAACAGGAATCTATATTTAGACTTTTGTGGGGAGAAAAGGGAACTGAACTAAATATAGAGGAATTATCTTTTTCAAGTGTGGCTCTCCAGCTCACACGCAGAGGCTGAACACCAGCGGTGGGGGTTGGGGGGGAGTCCCCTGAAGAAGCAGCAGCATTCTCATCCAACAGCCTTACCTCCCCATCACTGGCAGAGGGTTAGTCATGCTCAACTTACCCTAACTGGAAACAGTATAGAGTCCACAGGCAAGTTCATCACAGGAAGACCAGCAAAATTTATGGGGCCCAATGGCAAAGTGAAAATGCAGGGTCCCTTGTTCAAAAATTAAGAATTATAACTTTATGCTTACATAAAATTATTAAGAGTTCCAAGAGGGGTCAGCAGATAATCGAACCAAGAAGTTGGCCCTCCACCCCAGCTTAATGGCCTGGCTGATTCATGTCATAGGCACATGCATCCTAAACCCTAGAAACCCATCTCCTCCACTCCTGACCCCAACCCATTCTGGTATTTTCATTTAAAATAAGCCACAATCTGCCTTGTGTCACGAGCCATTTTTAGAAATGAACGAGCAACTTCGTACTTAGTCACACACACACCTCCCTCCCTCTCTCTTCTGTTGTAGTTGTTGTTGTTGGGGTTGGGTAAGAGAGAAGAGTTTTTGAAAGGTGTGGGCCGGGTTTAAGGAAAACAGCAAAAGATGGAATGGGACCCCAGGGCTGGAACCTTCAGGGAGCTGTGAGCACCCAGGGCCTGAAGGGGCAGGTGTAGGGAGCAGTTACTAGAACTCAGACAAGGCTGCATGGACAGAGACACGTGACAGTAGCTACAGCTTGTGATAAAAGGACAAAACCAACATGTAGGGACCGCGGAGGGAAGGAGCCAGGGGAATAAGTACCCACGCGCATTCTCCCTCTGCCTTCCGCTCTCCTACCAGTGCCTCCTGCTGGTTAAACCCAAGAGAAGCCAGAGGACAGGTGAGCTCACTGAGGCGGGGCACACAAGCCAGTCTCACACAAGCACATGTGGAAGCTAAGACCATTTTTAAGGAAGCTGGAAAAGCCCTCTTTAGAAAATCCTCAACATTTCCCCATGAGTCCCTGTAAAAGGTCAGCGTCAGCAGAGGAAGCCCTTGGTTGCCATTTCCCAAGCTGCCCTCAGAAATCAGGGCTGGGCAGGCAGCTGAGGGGGCAGAGCAGAGCATGGTAAGGCTGGAGGTGGCAGGGCCAGCCTTACCCCACAGCCGTGCGAAGGAGTGTTAACAGAAAACAGAGAGAGGCCACCCAGCCAGCAACCCAAGCCAAGCGGCAAACATCTCCACAAGCTGACACCTCCCTGAGAAATAACTGCTGTCTCTGCCATTTGTGTGGGAGATGCCTTGGTGGGGAGGCGCCAGGAGCGCTCACCACATGCGAGATTCTGACTCCAGAACAAAGCCGTGAGCAGGGCAAAGCAGGGGCAGGAGGATCCTCCTGTCCTCAGCTTCTGCGAACCCCACTTCCCAGGACGCTTCAGAACAGGCTCCAGCAACCCTGCTTTCGTGCTTGCATTGGAAGGGAGGGAACCTCCAGATCCATGGTAGTGTTTTCATACATCGCCCTTTCCAGATTTTAAGATCTCACAGGAGACAGGGTGCAGCATCCCAAATGTCAGACCTGCTACTTTCTAGCTGGTACCCATCTCCCTGACCTTTTTTCTTCCTTATGTCCTAGCTTCTCTTTTTCTTCATTTTATTTCTTCTAGCTTTTCCTCTACCTTTAAAAAAGCTATTTTCATTCAATGTGCTTATTTTTCTTTTTCACCTCTCATTTTGTAAATTCCCTCCCTTTTCTCTTTTCTTTGGTCTTTCAGTGCTTGAACAGAAAGAGAACATATGATCTCCAGACCCACAAGAATTCTAGGGTCCAGCACCTTCCCCCTTTAAGCAAGACTGGCAGTCTCTCTTCTCTGTAGTGCCTAGCAGGTTGCCTTTACTCACAACATGCACCCAGTAATGGTCAGAACTAATGACTAACTAAGGCACAGCCAGTAGATGACAGTCAATGGCATCCACTTTACATCAGTTAGGATCAACCACAGGCAGTCTCACTTCAGAAGCTCTGGACGCAACACTCCAGAGGCTCCTGGTGGACTGGCCACATAATTGCTTTTTCTATTGCCCACCCCCTAGGTTAAGAGATGAATTGGATACCCTGCACAAGAAGGGACAGTCTGGAGATCCACTGGTCGTCTCTCTTGACACGTCCAGCAAGACATGTCTTATCAATTAACATTGTCTCTTATTAAGCCTGTTTCCCTTCTTTGTCTTTCCCTTTCATTCTGATCTCTACCCCTCCCCGGTTAGTGAAAAAGATTCTAGTAAGTCACAGCTTTTATGTTCATGAAGGGGATGTCACCACAGACCACATTCACAACTCCCGATGGGTCCTCCCCTCCAGCCATGCCCCCCTTTGGGCAGACTCCACCCACCTTCCCTAAGCTCCCTTCTGCCAACATCCACACTAAGCAAAGGATGCTTGGGAAAAGCTCCATTTCTTTTCATCTCCACCCACTCCAACCTGGGTTTAAAGCCCTCCCGGGACATCGGCACAGGAACTTTAGAAATCCTAACCATAACTTTGTACTTTGAACACTGGCTTTGAAGTATGTGCTAACGGCTGTAATTGGCATTACGGAGGAAGGTTAGAATAAATTACTTGTAGCTAAGGAGCAAGCAAAGTGAAAATTACACAAGTCGTCTTGTATTTGGTCCTTAATCCAACACTGTAAAACTAAATCCCTGTCACCCTGACTCCTTGTTAGTCTGAAGCACAGTGCAGGGTTTCACAATCCTGCACTTCGTCTGCCAACCTTGAGTTCTGGCCCCTGTAGCCAGCACAGAAAACCTCAAAATCATTAAGGAGGCACCATCCACTCCTGACACGTGACTCACCAAATAGCTCTATCCCTCTCCTAGAACCTTGACTCCAGCAGCTCAAAGTTGATCCTCACCAACGTGTTGCCTAAAAAAAGGTTCGAGGATCACCTCTCTCAGCAGTAGTGTTTTTAAATCAAGGGTTCTGAAAATTGGAAGTCTCAAACACCCAAAGGGCTTCTTCTCTATGGCAGTATTTCAGATATTGTCATGGGGGGCAGATGGGCACTGCTCAAGTGAAGACCTACTGTTCGTCTCTCATAGCAGAATGCCAGAGTTAAAGTCAGGCTATTAGTGGATAGACACCTCTTCCCTCCACCCTACCCACAGTCTATTTGTGTGATGTGGTGGGTATTTCATTTTTTCTGACAGAAGTTGGAAGGTTTTTCTTTCTTTAGTTGGCTTAGTTGGTGACTCTGTCCTGTGTATGTACATATGTGCGTGCGTGTGTGTATGTGTGTATCTATACACAAGGGTACTACAAAAAGTTCATGGAAAAATGGAATTAAAAAATAATATGAATCCTTTCATGAGCTTATTGAAGTCTCCTCATATGTGTGTGAGAGAGAGAGCACACAGGTCTGAAAAAGTGATGGGTGGACACTGGGCAGTGGCAGAGGTCACACAATGCTTGTCCCCTTCCCAGGCCCATGAACTCCTTGTGTGAGCTGATGATGGGGAGATGGGTGACGGCAGAGTGGAGAGGCCTGGGAGCACCACACCACTGCTCCAAGGCTCAGGGACAGAGCACAACCAGCACTGTGGTCACCTTGAGGACTGGCAGTCCTGGGGGCACCAGCACCAGCCCTTGGTCCATACACTAGCAGCCTCATGGTGGGCACCCTTGGCAACAGGGCCTATGGCTCTCTCTCAAGCTGCTTTGTGAGAAGAGACTGCTGCAGGGAGGAGTGGGGGCATGAGGGAAAGGTCAGGAATCTGCTGGAGACTGGGGCTGCCATGCTGGTGCAGAACACATACCGAAGTACTTGGTGGGGGAGGGGGTTGGGGGTCTTTTCAGGTGGAGTTAAGGGTGGTGGAGCCAGAAGAAAAATCTTTAATGTTAATATGCCTTCATTTGTATGTGCATGCAGATGGGGCCCCCAGGGACATCTGAGTTACACATGTGAAGCTGTCAGTGGAGTCAGATGTACTGTACTTTTTTGTTTGTGTGTGATTGTTGTATATTTTTTTCTTTTTTTTTTTTTTTAAATTAACTCCCACAAATAAGTGAGGACATGTGGTATTTTTCTTTCTGTGCCTGGCTTATTTCACTTAACATAATTTTCTCTAAGTTCTCCCATGTTGCTGCAAATGACAGTATTTCATTCTTTTTTGTGGCAGAGTAGTACTCCGTTGTATAAATATACATTTTCCTTATCCACTCATCTCATGATGGGCATTTAGGTTGGCTCCAACTCTTGGCTATTGTAAATAGAGCTGCAATAAGCATGGGAGTGCAGGTATCCCTTCAACATGATGATTTCCATTCCTATGGGTATATACCCAGCAGTGGGATTGCTGGGTCATATGACAGTTCTATCTGTAGTTGTCTGAGGAAACTCCATACCATTTTCCATAAGGGCTGCACCATTTTACAGTCCCACCAGCACTGTAGGAGTGTTCCCCTTTCTCCACATCCTCACCAGCATTTGTTATTCTGTCTTTTTGATGATAGCCAGTTTAACTGGAGTGAGATGATATCTCAGTGTGATTTTGATTTGCATTTCCTGGATGCTGAGTGATGTTGAGCACTTTTTCATGTACTGTACTTTTACAGCACAAGAGAAAATGGAAGGGCAAATGAGGGAGAGTCAAGAGAAGCTCAGAGGCGTCATTCTGTTGAGTCAGAACCTTCCTACCTGGGTCCCAAGGTGCACCCAGGTTTGGGCAATGCTTCAACCCTCTCTCCTGCTACCCTCGACAGTATGGAGGTTTCCCTTCCCTTTTGCTATACAAACATTTCTGATCAGAATCTGGTTCAGTGAGAATGAGTTTGGAAAAAATAGGAGGCAAAAAACCACTCTAGAAAAAACTACCCTGATAGCATTATTTATGGAATTGATACTTGCAAATGGCTTAAGGGAACTCTCCCATATATATTTCTGAATCCCCTCCCCACCTACCACCACCACAACACTTACGTGTGCATCAGACAAAGAGAACCCTCAACCAATGCTGATTGTGCTGTTTGTCTGAGGGGTACCCTGAATTTGTGAAGCCCAGTCAGAGTGAGAAGAGTATAGAGATGAAACCCCAAATAGTTCCAATTCTAGTTCATAATTTTTTAAGCCCACAGAAGCACACCTGTCCACAAATACAATTAATACACATAGTCCAACTATTCCAACTATGGGATACGTGGGGAATGACACTCTGAGTATTTTTAGAGGAGAAAGTAACAAAGGAGATGGCAAAATGCATACATTTGCATTCTGAATTTACCCTCCCCATTGAATTAGTTAAAATCTTGGGCTTCAGAATAAGGTGAAATTGGAATTTATTAATACAAAATAGCTATTAAAATAGAGGCGCAGAGCATGTCTGCACACCAAGGCATTTCAGAGTGTCAGTCAGGCTTTTACCGTGTGAGGAGAAACTAAAGCCATTCTGGGAACCACCGGGACACAGGTACAGCCCCCAAATGTGAAGCGTGATAGTACAACAGAATAAAATCCTTCTGAGTGGGACTCTGGGCCCAGAAGATTTCTGCAAACTATTATCTAATTTGATTCCCCTCACTGCATTACAGGGGGATTTAAAACATTTCACCTCCAGCTGAAATGGGTTCTGGTAAATTTCTTGAGAGCTCTCGCAGATCTCACGTCATCCTCTGGGTTCAGGGTCAATGCTACATTAATGACCCACCATTTATCCACTGGGTAATTCACTCCCTGGCAACCTATTTTATTTATGCTACATAAATTCAGGAAGCAATTAATAGTTGCCACAAAAGCAACATAATTCAGGGTGCTTTTCTCAATAAAACTCTGAAGCAAGACACTTCTCTTATCCCAAGGCATAGAGGGGAAGCAAAGCAGATGAAGGAAAAGTACCGAATCACTTTGTCACATGTTCTGTCTTCCTCCTTTCCCTGGTTGTAGAAAAGTTGAGATGACTTTCTGGCTTTTTCTCTTAGCACTTTATTTCCACTCTTTCAACGGAATCATCCCTGTTGCTAACAGCTGTCCATGCTAGCTTTTTTGACATCCTGTTCACCTTGTGGTTCTGTTCAGGCAAAAGTAATTCAATAGTAAAACCATAAAAATCATGGCGAAAGAACAGTTTACTCATTAACCAAAGGCAAACTATCCTAATGCAAAAAATGAATGAAAGTAGGAGTACTTTCAGGACGTGACTTCTGCACTTCCCAAGCACCTCTTAGGTAGCCAAGATAGATATAACCCCATGAACAGAGAGCTGACTTGCTCATGCTGGCACAGACATCAAAAGAGAAGTCAGAATTCCAACAAAATCTGCTGGCTCCAGATTCTGAGCATTTGCTAAGGCATTGCTTTATTTCTCTTCTCTGGGGGTTCCAAACCATTTGCTTGCAAGCTGTGGTAGATGCTGTTGGTTGGTTCACCCAACCCACATCCTCAGGCCCCTTCTTCCAGACAATGTCCACTGTTAGGAGGTGCCCTTTTGACTCAATGGGATGCAAGTGGAGGCCTCTGGGTAGCTTCCAGGGGAGCTTTTAAAGGAAACAAGCCTCAGCAAGTGTGACTCCCTGACCTTTTATCCTTCACCTTTTGGCCCTACCCTCTTCTTCCTGCCTGGAATGTGATTACAAGGCTGGAGCTACACAATCTTCCTGTGGCATGAGAATAAAGGCCTATGTGCTAAGCATGGATAGAAGAAATATGAAAAGAACCTGGATTGCTGATGGCATTGATGAACCACCAGGCCATCTCTGTACCACCTGTCCCCAGACTTCACATGATTTGGGAAAAGCAAACTCCCCTTCCAGTTAAGCCAGAGTTAATTGGGTTCTCTGTTCTTAGGAGCTGAAAGTATTTCAGCTGAGCTCTCTCTCTCTCTCTCTCTCATTCACACACACACACACACACA
>NW_007741633.1:42091-42571 GCF_000696425.1 Galeopterus variegatus | reverse complement strand
TGTTTCTATATCTTGGCTATTGTGAATAACACTACAATAAACATGGAAATGCAGGTATCTCTTTGAAATAGTGATTTTACTTTCTTATGACATATACCCAGAAGTGGGATTGCTAGATCATATGGTCATTCTATTTTTAATTTTTTGAGGAACTTTCATTTTGGTTTTCAGATGGCTGTACCAGTTTACATTTCCACCAACAGTATATAAGGGTTTCCTTTTCTCTACATCCTCACAAAGTTGTTATCTTTGTTTGTGTGTTGATTTGTTTTTAACCATCCTAACAGGTGTGAAGTGATATATCATTGTGGTTTTGATTTGCATTTCCCTGATGATTAGTGGTGCTGAACACCTTATTATAAACCTGTTGATCATTTGTATGTTTTCTTTGGGAAAATGTTTATTCAGTGCCTTTGCCCATTTTTAATTGGTTTGGGGTGTGTGTGTGCATGTGCACGTGTGTGTGTGCACGTGTGTGTG
>NW_007741633.1:27405-40474 GCF_000696425.1 Galeopterus variegatus | reverse complement strand
TGATTTGTGCCAGTAGCATGCTGTTTTAATTACTATTGTTTTGCAGTATATTTTGAAGTAGGGGAGTGTGATGCCCCCAGCTTTGTTCTTTTTGCTCAGGATTTCTTTAGCTATTCAGGGTCTTTTGTTGTTCCATATAAATTTTTGAATTGTTTTTTTCTATTTCTGTGAAGTATATCATGGTAATTTGATGGGGATTGCATTGAATGTATAGATTGCTTTGGGCAGTATAGGCATTTTGACAATATTGATTGTTCCAATCCATGAGCATGAAATGTCTTTCTACTTTTCTGTGTATTCTTTAATTTCTTTAATCATTGTTTTATACTTTTCCTTGCAGAGATCTTTCACCTCCTTGGTTAAGTGTATTTCTAGGTATTTTGGTGGTGGTGTTATTGCTATTGTAAATGGGAATTCTCTCTTTGATTTCTTTTTCCACTGGCTCATTGTTGGTGTATATAAATGCTAGTGATTTTTCTATGTTGATTTTGTGTCCTGCAACTTTACTAAATTTGTTTATCAGGTCTAGGTATTTTTTGATAGCCTTTAGCTTTCTCTATAAAATCATGTTACTTGCAAAAAGGGACAATTTGACTTCCTCCTTTCCAATTTGTATGCCCTGTATTTATTTATCTTGCCTAATTGCTCTGGCTAGGACTTTCAATACTATGCTGAATAAAAGTGATGAAAGTGGGCATCCTGATCTTGTCCCAGTTCTCAGGGGGAAAGCTGAAAGCATATCCATTCAGGATGATCTTAGCTTTGGATTTGTCATAAACAGCCTTTATTGCATTAAGATACATTCCTTCTATACTTAATTTGTTGAAAGTTTTTATCATGAAGAGATGTTGAATTTTATGAAATGTGTTTTCTGCTTCTATTAAGATGATAATAAGTTTTTTCTTTCTTTTTGTCTATGTGATGTATTATACTTATTAATTAGTGTGTGTTAAACCATTCTTTCGTCTTTGAGATAAATCCCACTTGATCATGATGTATAATTTTTGTGCTGTTGGATTCTGTTTGCTAGTATTATTGTGGATTTTTGCCTATGTGTTCATCAGGGGTATTGATCTGTAGTTTTTTGTTATTGTTGTGTCCTTGTCTAGTTTTGGTATCAGGGTAATGCTGGCTTTGCAATATTAGTTTAGAAAAACTCTGTTCACTTCAACTTTTTAAAATACTTTAAGAAGTATTGGTATTAGTTCTTTAAATGTTTAGTAGAATTCAGCAGTAAAGCCGTGGTCATGGACTTTTCTTTGCTAGGAAACTCTTAAAAACTGATCAATCCCATTACCTGTTTTTGGTCTGTTTAGGCTTTATTTCTTCTTGGTTCAGTCTCATTAGGTAATATGCATTAAGGAATTTATCCATCTCCTCTAGGTTTTCAAGTTCATTGGCATATAGTTGATCATAACATTCTCTAATGACCCCTTGTATTTTGGTGGTATCACTTGTAATGTCTCCTTTTGATTTTCTGATTTTACTTATTTGGGTCTTTTCTCTTTATTTCATGGTTAGTCTGACTAATGGTTTGTCAATTTTGTTTCTCTTCTCAAAAAAAACCCCCCACCTTTCCTTTAATTGATCTTTCATATTGTATTTTTGGTCTTGGTTTCATTTATTTCTGCTCCGAATTTTATTATTACTTTTCTTCTACTTATTTTGGCTTTAGTTTTTTCTTGTTTTTCTAGTTTTTGAGGTGTGTTTTTAGGTTTATTTTTAATTGAAATCTTTCTCCTTTTTGATGTAGGCATTTTTTGCCATAAACTTTCCTCTTAATACTACATTTTCTGTATCCCATAGCTTTTGGTGTGTTGGGTTTCTGTTTTCATTTGTTTCAAGAGATATTTTGATATCTTTCTTAATCCCTTCTTTGACCCATTGATTATTCAGGAGCATGTTGCTTAATTTCCATGTATTTGTACAGTTTTGCAAGTTTCTCTTGTTGACTGATTTCTTTTAAAAAATCAACAAAATTATTGATTTCTAGTTTTATTCCATTATGGTCATAAAAAATATTTGACATGACATTGATTTTTTTGACCTTGTTGATACTAGTGTTGTGGTCCAGTATGTGATGAATCCTGGAGAATGTTTTATGTGCTGATGAAAACAATGTGCATTCTTCAGCTGTTGGATGAAATGTTCTGTAAATGTCCGTTAAGTCCATATGGTCTATGAAGCTGCTTATATCTGATATTTCTGGGCTAAGATGACAGACTAGAGATGCCCAGCATGCAGTTCTCCAACAGAAGGGGTGTAGAACAAGGAATGGACAGTTAGGATCAGTGCAGGAAGAATTTTCCCTTGTGGTGAGAACAGTATGCTCAGCCATGAGCACTTCTCCATGATAACCTTATTGGTCCTACCCCAGCACACTCTCACCACAGGCATGGTCGCACACACCATTGTCTAGCCCCAGGGCTGAGGTCCATCTCCCCATACAGGAGTTCATCCTTCTCTCCACAGTGGCCACCAGTACACCCTGCTGCATGGCTTATGACACCTATTGCCACACGCACAGCTGCTAGAGCTGCACACTGGGTGGACCTGGCCTTGACCACTGTATGGCACCTGGCAATAGGTACCAGAGTTATACACTGCCCAGCTGAAGCCTCCAGAATCCTGCCCTGCATGGCTTCCACTGCAGGAGCATTTAGCCACCCAGCAACATCCTCTGAAGTATCACCCCATGTGGCTTCTGCCACAGGAGCCCCCTGCTGCCCAGCCACAGCCTCTAGAAATCCCACCTCATGTGGCTTACACCATGGGAGTCTAGAGCCACCTGGCCACAGCATCTGGAGCCCCACACCATGTGGCCAAAGACACTTTTAGCTGCAGTGACACCCGTCAGTGCCCCCCAGACTACTGAGTCTATCCAGAACACTGAGTCTACATGGATCCACTGAGTCTACTTGGAACTATGGAGACTATAGAGTCTACCCAAAATCAAAACCAAAAACATTGCACCCAATAGGAAATATAATACAAATCTACAGGAGGAATTTTCTTTCCTCAAAAGCCACTCCAGAGAAATTGAAGAAGCATCTGCTCCAACAGATGAGCAGACATCAATGTAAGTATACTAGAATTTTTTTTAAAAAAAGAAAATTTGACACCACCAAGAGAATACAGTAACTCTCAAATACCTGAACCCAAACAACAAGAAACCCTTGAAATGTCCAAAAAAGAATTCTAAACAACAATCTTAAGGAAACTCAGTGAGATATATGAAGACTCAGATATACGACACAATGAAATGAGAAGAACAACCAAAGACATGAAGGAGGAAATTTACAGAGATAAGTGAAGTAAAAAAGGCTGTACCAGAACTCCTGGAATGGATGGACTCATTCAACAAAATAAAAACTACATTTAAGAGTTTAAGTGGCAGGCTAGAGTAAGCAGTAGAAAGAAATTCTGATCTTGAAGACAGTGTTTTTAAAATAACCCAAGCAGACCAAGAAAAAGAAAAAAAGTTTAAAAATTGAAGAAAATCTTAAGAGAGTTATCAAATAACTCAAGTGCACAAACATCCAAATCATGGATGTTCTGGAAGTGGAGGAAAAAAGAAAAGGCATTGAAAACTTATTCAATGAAATAATAGTAGAAAACTTCAGGTATTGTCAGAGACATGGACTTCCGTATCCAAGAGGCTCAAAGATCCCCAAACATATTCAATCGAAAAAGGTCTTCTCCAAGACACATTCTAGTCAAACTGGCAAAACTCAATGACAAAGACAGAATCTTAAAAACAGCAGGAGAAAAGTGTCACCTATAAGGGAGTCCCCATCAGGCTAACAGCAGACATTTCAGCAGAAACCCTACAGGCCAGAAGAGAATGAGATGATATATTTAAAGTACTAAAAGAAAAAATCCTTCCAGCCAAGAAACTATACTAAGAAAGATTTTCCTTCAGGTATAAAGGAGAAATAATGTATTTCCAAGACAAACAAAAACTGTGGGAATTCAGCACCACCTGACCAGTCCTACAAGAAACCATCAAGGGAGCCCTGCTTCTGGAATCCAAAAAACAATAATCACCACCATTAATACATGAGAAAAAACAAATTCCACTGGTACAGCACATAAGCAAATACAAAAGAGAAAAAAATTACATCATACTATCTCAAAAAACCAATGAACACAAAAGACAAACAGCATCAGGGAAAAAAGGGAACAAAAGGTATTTAAAACAATTATAATTAAATTAAATGAGTGGAGTTAGACAATACCTTTTAATAACAACCCTAAATGTAAATGGATTGAACTCCCAACTCAAAAGACATAGAGTGGCCAGATGGATTAAAAAACTAGACCCAACTATATGCTGCCTACAAGAAACCCACTTCACCTTTAAAGTCTCACACAGACTAATAGCAAAAGGAAGGAAAAAGATACACCATGCAAATGGAAACCAAAAATGAGTAGGCATAGCTATTCTTATATCAGATAAAATACACTTTAAATCAAAAACTATAAAAAGAGACAAAAAGTATATTAGACAATGATAAAGGGATCTATCCACCAAGAAGACATAAGAATCACAAATATATATGCACCCAACACGGGAGCACCCAGATATATAAAGCAAACACTATACACTCAAAGAGATAGACCCCAATACAATAGTACTGCTAATAGGGTGCTCCAGTGTTGGGGAGCATATATATTTGTGATCGTTATGTCTTTTTGACTGGAACACCACCCACTCAGCATTGGACAGATCATCTAGGCAATGAGCCAACAGAGAAAAACAGGATTTAAACTACACTTTAGACCAGTTTGACTTGGTGGACATATACAGAACATTTCACTGAACAAAGGGAGAATATACATTCTTCTCATCAGCACAGGGAGCATTCTCCAAGATAGACCACATACTAGGTCACAAGTCAGGTCTCAACAAATTTTTAAACACTGAAATCATTTCAAGTGTCTCCTCAGACCACAATAGATTAAAACCAGAAATAAACAACAAGCAAAACTTTGGAAACCATACAAGTACATGGAAATTAAACAATATACTCCTGAATAACCTATGGGTCAAACAAGAAATTAAACAGGAAATCAAAAAATTTCTTGAAACTAATGAGAATAATGACACATCCTACCAAAATCTATGGGACACTACAAAAGCAGTACTAAGAGGAAAGTTCATTGCAATAAATGCTTACATGAAAAGCATAGAAAGATTTAAAATAAACAACCTATGTTACACCTCAAAGATCTAGAAAAACAAGATTAATCCAATTTCAAAATTAATACATGAAGAGAAAAAATTAAGATCAGAGCAGAACTAAATTAAATAGAGAACAAAAATATGATACAAAAGATCAATGAAACAAAAAGTTGGCTTTTTGAGAAGATAAACAAAATAGATAAACCATTAGCCAGGCTAACTAAAAAAAAAAAAAAAAAAGGAAGAGAGAGACTCAAATAACAAGTATTAGAAATGAAAAAGGACATGACAACTGATACCATAGAAATATAAAAACTCATTAGAGACTTCTATGAACAAATGTATACCAACAAATTTGAAGTCCTGAAGAAAACAGATAAATTTCAGGACACATACAACCTACCAAGACTAACTGAAAGGAAATAGAAAAACTGAACAGACCAATAACAAGCAATGAGATTGAAGCAGTAATCAGAAATCTTCCAACAAAGAAAAGCCTACGACCTAGATAGCTTCACTATTGAATTCTCCCAAATGTATAAAGAGGAATTAATACCAATTATCTTCAAAATATTCCAAACAATTGGAACAGAGGCCATTTTCCCAAACTCATTCTGTATGGCCAACATCACTCTGATACCAAATCAGACAAAGATAAAACAAAAAAAAAGAAAACTACAGGCCAATATCTTTGATGAACAGACACACAAAAATCCTCAACAAACATTAGCAAACAGAAACTAACAGCACATAAAAAACACACATCATGATCAAAAGGGATTCATCCCAGGGATGCAAGGATGAGTCAACATACACAAATCTGTAAATGTGACACACCACATCAACAAAGCAAGGACACAAACCATATGATCATCTAAAGTAGGTGCAGAAAATGCATTTGACAAAAATCAACATCCCTTCATGATAAAGACTCTCAACAAATTATGTACAGAAGGAAGGTATCTCAACACACTAAAAGCCATATATGAGAAACCCACCACCAATATCATCCTAAAGGGGGAAAAGATGAAGGCTTTTCCTTTAAGAATGGAACAAGACTAGGATACCCACTCTCACCACTCCTATTTAAAATAGGAGTGGTGAAAGTATTAGCCAAAGCAATAAGGAAGAGAAAGAAATGAAGGGTATCCAGATTGGAATAGACAAAGTCATATGTCCCTGCAAATGACATGATCAGATATATAGAAAAGCCTGAAGACTCTACAAAAAAACTCTTACAGTTGATAAATGATTTCAGCAAAATTGCAGGATACAAAATTAACATGCAAAACTCAGTATCATTTTTATACTCCAACAATGAACTAGCAGAAATAATCAACTACATTGTATATTGACAAAATAAAAATAATAAAAATAATAAAAATAAAAAAATAAAAAGAAATCATGAAAGCAAGCACACTTACAATGTCACCAAAACAAACAAACAAACAAACAAACCTAGGAATCAATTTAACCAAGGAGGTGAAAGATCTCTACAATGAGAACTAAATCACTGCTGAAAGATATTAAAGAGGGCACCAAAATATGGAAAGATATTCTTTGTTCATGATTTAGAAGAATCAACATAATGAAAATGTTTGTACTATCCAAAATGATCTACAGATTCAATGCAATTCCTATCAAAATTCCAATGACACTTTTTGCAAAAACTGAAAAAATCCTAACATTCACATGGAACTACAAAAGACCCTAAATAGCCAAAACAACCCTGAGCAAAAAATAAAATAAAATGAAGCTAGAGAAATTACACTACCTGACTTCAAATTATATTATAAAGCTATTGTAAACAAAACAGCATGGTACTGGCATAAAAACAGACACATGGACCAATGGGACAGAATAAAGAACCAGAAATCAACCACATACTTACAGCCAACTGATCTTCAACAAAGGCACCAATAATATAGTATGGGGAAAGGACAGCCTCTTCAATAAGTATTGCTGACAAAACTGGATATCCATATGTAGAAGAATAAAACTAGACCCGTACCTCTTGCCATATACCAAAATCAACTCAAAATTTATTGAAGATTTAAATATAAGACCAGAAACTTTAAAACTCCTGGAAGAAACATGGGGGATACAGCCCAGGATGTAGGTCTTGGCCAAGACTTTGTGAACAAGACGCCCAGAACACAGACAACAAAATAAAAAATAAACAAATTGGATTATACCAAACTAAAAAGCTTCTGCACAACAAAGGAAGTAATCAGCAGAGTAAAAGACAACCTACAGAATGGGAGAAATTATTTGCAAACTATAAATCTGGCAAAAGATGAATATCCAGAATATACAAAGAACTCAAACAAATTTACAGTAAAAAAAAAAAAAATTTCTTAAAGCAAAAATTTTAAGTACATGTGCAATTACAAATAATTTAAAAATAAATGATAGAAAAAATAATCCAATTTAAAAATGGGCAAAGGAGCTGAATAGACGTCTCTCAAAGGAGGACAAGCAAATCACCAACAGGGATATGAAAAAATACTTGACATCATTAATCAACAGGGAAATGTGAATCAAAACCACATTGAGATATCATCTCACCTCAGTTAGACTGGCTACTGTCAAAAAGACAGAGAATAGGAAATCTGGCAAGGATACAGAGAAAGGGGTACCCTTATGCTCTGAAGGTGGGACTGTAAATTAGTAAAGCCATTATGGAGAACAGTATGAAGGTTCCTTAAACAATCACAGATAGAACTGCCATATGATCCAGCAATCTCACTATCGGGTATATACCCAAAGGAATGGCAATCATCATGTTGAAGATAAACCTGCACTCCCATGTTTATCACAGCTCTATTTACAATAGCCAGGCTATGTAAACAACCTAAATATCCATCTATGGATGCCTGGATAAGAAAAATGTGGTGTATATATACAATGAAATATTACTCAGCCATACAAAAGAATGAAATTCTGCCATCCACAGCAACATGGATGAGCTTGAAGAAAATTACGTCAAGTGAAGCAGCCCACTTTCAGAAAGAAAAATACTGCATGTCCTCACTCATAAGTGGAAGCTGAATAAATAAATAAATAATCAAACAATAAAGAAAGTAAGAGAGAGGGAAAGAAAGAAACAAACAACAAACATAATAATACATTTAACTTTTAGAAGGAAAGAACAGAACCATGGTTACTAGAAGTGGAAAGGGGGAGAGGGGAGAATGATGGGGGTTAATGATAAGTTAATGAGAAATTGGTTAATGGACACAAAGAGTGATTATGTATTATAATGATTAATAAGCTAATTATACTGGTTTGACCATCACATATTGCACACTATTGACAGTCAAGTTTGTACCCAATAAATATGTATAATTACTCATGCTTCAATAAAAAGGAAAAAAATTGTTTTGAAAATCTGATATTTCTTTGTTGATTTTCTGAATTGATGATCTGTCCAATGCTAACTGAGATGTTAAAGTCTCCTACTATTATTGTGTTGTCATCTATCTCTTCCTTTAGATATAATATTTGCTTTATATATCTGGTTGCTCTGGTTTTGGGTGCGTGTATGTTTATAATTGTTACATCCTCTTTCTGTATTGCTCCCTTTATCATTATATTGCCCTTCCTCATCTCTTAGTACAAATTTTGATTTAAAGTTGTTGTTTATTTTTTTATCTGATATGAGTATGTTTTCTCCTGCTCACTTTCATTTTCCATTTGTGTGGAATATCTTTTTCTATCCCTCCACTTTAAGTCAATATGTGTCTCTGTAGGTGAGGTGTGTTTCTTGTAGGCAGTATATGAATGGGTCATGTTTTTTAGACATTCACCCGGTCTGTGTCTTTTATTTGGGGAATTTAACCCATTTACATTCAGGGTTATTTTTAATATGTAAGGTCTTACTCATGTCATTTTGTTGGCTGTTTTCTGATTTTTTTGTGTATCCTTTGCTCCTTTCTTCCTCTCATTGTTTATCCTTTTAGTTTCATGGTTTTGTGTATTGACGAGGTTTGATTCCTTTATCTTTCTAATTTGTGTATTTACTCTACCAGTAACTTTTATATTTTCAGGTGTTTTCATGATGGTCATCATCATTTTTTCTCTTCTACATGTAGGACTCCTCTAAGCATTTCTTGTAAGGCCTGTCTGGTGGTGATGAATTCCTTAATTTTTGCTTGTCTGAGAAAGACTTTATTTCTCCTTCATTTCTGAAGGATAGCTTTGCTGGGTACAATATTCTTGGCTGGAAGTTTTTTCTTTCAGTACTTTGAATTTATCATTCCATTCTCTCCTGGCCTGTAGGGTTTCTACTGAGAAGTCTGCTGTTAGTCTAATAGAGATTCCCTTAGAAGTAACTTGATGCTTTTCTCTTGTTTTTAGAATTCTGTCTTTGTCTTTAACTTTTGACAGTTTGACAACAATGTATCTTAGAAAGGATCTTTTTAGGTTGAGTCTATTTGGGGACATTAAAGCTTTTGTATTTGGATGTTTGTATCTCTTTCAAGACTAGGGAATTTTTTATCTATTAAAAAGTATTCTATTATTCTATTATCATTATATATTATATAATAATATATATATATTATATAATTATAATATATAATATATATAATATATAATTATATTATTATATCTATTATTTTGTTAATTGGATTTAATTACCTTTTAGCATTCTCTTCCTTCTGGAATGCTCATAATTCAAGCATTTTTATCACTTAATAGTATCTCTCTTTGTCTTTGAATTTTGTCAGTTTGATTATCACATGTCTTGGAAAGGACCTTTTTGGATTGAATGTGTTTGGTGATCTTTGGGCTTCCAGAATCTGAGGATCAGTGACTTTCCCTATACCTGGTAAGTTTTCTGCTATTATCTCATTGAATATATTTTCAATGCCATTTCCTTTTTACTCCCCTTCTGGAATACCCATGATTAGGATATTTGAGCACTTAAGGTTGTCAGTTGTCTCTCTTAAATTTTCTTCAATTTTTTTAAATTCTTTTTTCTTTTTTCTGGTCTGCCTGTGATAATTCAAAGAGCCTATCTTTGAGGTCAGAAATTCTCTCTTCTGCTTGTTCAAGTCTGCTGGTTAAACTCTCTGTTGTGTTTTTTATTTCATTGACTGAATCCTTCAGCTCCATAAGCTCAGCTACATTCTTTTTCAAGGCACTGATTGTACATTTCTTCTTTCAGATCCTGTATGTTTTTTCTCATTTCATTGTGTTGTTTCACTGAGTTTTCTTGTATCTCATTTAGTTTCCTTAGAATAGTTGCTCTAAATTCCTTGTTTGTCATTTCAAAGATTTCCTATTCTATAGGATCTAGTGCTTGAAAGTTTTTAACTTCCTTTGGTGGTGATGCACTTTCTTGATTTTTCATATTTCTGGCTTCTTTCCTTTGGTGTTTTGTCATTTATCACAGTTTACCCGTTTCACCCTGATGTCTGGCTTGGATCCTGAAGGGACTGCTGCTTCTGGATAGCAGAAACTAGTCTGGACTGGAAGTCCTGCCCTGCCTGCCTTCACCGGCTCATCTGGCTCGGGGCTTGGGAGTCCGGGGCCTCTCAGGTCACTCATAGAGATGGGATGGCCTGTGCCAGAAGTCCCATCCCAGTCTCGCCTGCCTTCTCTGGCTGGCAGGCTGAAGGCATATGGGCCCAGAAGCTCTAAAGTCTCTCTACAAAATGGGGAGTAACCTGAACTGGGGTCCTATGGCAGGTGGCTCCTGTCCATTCCAGCATAGATTTTGGGTCCTCTGTCGCTGTTCCTCAAAAGCTGCAAATTGGTCTCTCTGTGGGAGAGACCAACACCAGGAACCGACCACTCTGCCATCTTGACCCCTCCTCCCCCTCCCACTAAGCTTTCTTAAAACAGCTATTTTGAATTCTTTGTCAGAGATTTTATAAACCTTCATCTTTTTAAGGTTATTGATTGATAACTAACTTTGTCTGTTTGGTTACATCATGTTTCCCTGATTATTACTGATACGTGTGGTCATGCATCATTGTCTGTGCATTGAAGAAGTAGTTATTTATTCCAGCCTTTGCAATCTGGCATTGTCTGTGAAAGTTCATCAACAGTAGGCCTGTCCAGAAATTTTAGGCAGGTCTTCAGAAGCTACTGCAGCAATTGCAACTCTAGACAGCAACCTAAGCCCAGCTGCCTTTGCAGATGCTACACTGGGCTGGAATCTCTTGGATGTCATGTCTGGAATTGTGCCAGGCTATAGTCCAAGCCCCTGGCTGCTGAGGGCTTTCTATCACTGTAGGTTATTCTGGGCCTAAGACCACTGTAGTCAGCCAGTGCAGATTCAAACCAGAACTTGAGTCCATTGTATTGGAGCTACAGACTCTGTCTGGTGCTGGGGTGGGTCTAGTGACTTAATCACAAATACTGGCCGGGTGTTAGGGGCTGTAGGGGTATGCCCAGGTCTGGGTTTTACTGTCATAGGCCGTATATTGGTCTCCAAGGCAAAATTGCATGCTTGCTTCTGTCTCTTTGATATCTCTCTCTCTGCTATGCTGCCTGGGGTTGAGAGAGGGGTTACATGGGTGTTGTAAAATTGTTCTTCCTGCCCTCTTCAATGCACTTTTCTTATTATTGTGCTATAACCAGCTATTGTAATCTCTCACCTGGTTTCCTTCACTCATGTGTGGACAGTTGTTCAAAATGATTTTTCTGCAGGGAGAATATTGTTGGAGAGTCCCATTCGACCAGCTTGCTTTGCCTCTCCCACTTTTTTCACAATTATATCTCAATGCACCATCAGTATCACTTTGTTATTCATCTGACACATTTTCTAGAAATGCCTACTCATTATACTGGGACAACTACGACTTGACAACCAGTCTGGGAACCCCCATGCATTCAGCTCGCAGAGTCAAAAAGAGACTTAACACAGCAACCCTAGTCAAACCTACATGCTGTTTTTCCTATCAGTGTCTTCAAACAGGCTGAACCCTCTGTCTTGAAACACTGTCTTCTCCTTTCCCATAGGTAACACTTTCTCACTCTTCTAAACCACATATCATGGTGTTTCTAAATTTTGTCCGGAAATTCCCTCAGTCTGATGGAGATGTTGTCTTAGTGTCCTGTACAAACACACTGTTCAGAGTTCTGTGGCAACAAAATAGTACTCACTGCTCTGAATTTAATTCATTTCTGTATCTAATTCTCTTCAGATCAAGGCAGCCCCAACAATATAAATTGCATATTGGAACTCAAAAAGACTTCTTTATTATTATGCTTTTATTTAACACCCTATAACACCCAATAATAATACTTGATACATTGTTTTAATTTCTACTAAATCATGTTTCCCCCGGCTAGACTATAAACTCTGTGAGAAGACATGTCTATTTTACTGACTTCTGTAGTATCAATGCCCAAATAATTGCCTGGCATATGGTAGATGAAAAATTGATATTTTCTGAAGGATTGAAGTATGAATTTTGGAAGCACACATTCAGTCCATAAAAGTTTTCTAAAATTATGTTGAGATATTTTGCATGCATACTCATGAGGGCTAATGGTCTGTAGTTTCCTTTTCTTGCAATATTTTCACCTCACTTTTGTATCAGAGTAATTCTGGTCTCACAGAATTAGCTGCTAAATGCCTAATTAGGCATTAGGAGGTGGGACGTTTGAGAGATAATTAGGTCATGAGGGCTCTGCCCTTACAGATGGGATTAGCACCCTTGTAAGAGACAGGAGAGCTTGCTTCATCTCTCTCCTCTCTGAGCCATGTGAGAATACAAGAAGATGGCTGTGTACTCTCAACAGACATCAGATCTGCCAGAGCATTAGTCTTGGACGTCTCAGACTCCAGAACTGTGAGAGATGAATGTTTTTTTGTTGAGGACTTCCAGTCTATGGTATTTTGTTATAGCAGCCCCAAGTAAGACAAAA
>NW_007741633.1:26130-27022 GCF_000696425.1 Galeopterus variegatus | reverse complement strand
TTTTTTGTTGAGGACTTCCAGTCTATGGTATTTTGTTATAGCAGCCCCAAGTAAGACAAAACCCCTTTTAACAATGCATAAAAATAATACCACATGACCAAGAGGACCTTATTGGAGAATTGCAAGGGTGCTTTAATATTTGAAAATTAATCACTATAAATTTTTATATTAAAATATTAAAAAATCATGTCAATAAACCTGGCAAATTAAGACATTGGTTCCTGATAAAAACTTTCAGCATCGTATTGATATAAGGAAATTCTCCAAACTGACAAAGAGAATCTAAAGGAAACCTACAGACAACATAATATTTAATGATGAAATACTGAATGCTTTCTCTAAAATATCAGGAATAAAGCAAGGATTTCTACTCTCTCCACTTCTCTTCTACATTATGCTGGTGAGTCTCACTTGTGCAATAGAAAAAAAGGGCCACTGGCCTGGAAAGAAAACTTTTGTTATTGGTGGATAATAGAAACTGACATAGTAGGTTGTACAATCTCAATAAGTGATTGCTTGGTGAATAAAGATTGTATTGAAACTATTGATATGAATGCTGCTCTTTTTTTTAAAGCATATTTATAACATACTTTATTTTATGCTTAGTCTGAGTGTCTATTTCAGTGCACTTAAATGTTTGTTGCTTTAGCAAATGAAAGTTGGTATTTCATTTAATGTATATTTCTTTGATAATTATGAAATTTAAACATCTTTTTCTATATTTGTTATTCATGTGGCTTTTTCCCCTTGAAAATGATTTTTACTTGCTCTTTAATAATCTTTGTATTGATATATAATTTTATTCATAAAGATATATTTTAAGTATGTACATACACACAAATGTATACATTTTGAAATCATTTAGTATGCCTATTGTTCTTTAATATTTGAT
>NW_007741633.1:11558-25413 GCF_000696425.1 Galeopterus variegatus | reverse complement strand
ATGTACATACACACAAATGTATACATTTTGAAATCATTTAGTATGCCTATTGTTCTTTAATATTTGATATTTATAATATTTTTAAGTGATTTATATTACTTGCTTAAAATATGAAGCCAGAAAGAATGCAAATACCCTAGTGGCCTTGCCAGCAGTCCCAGAAGTGACCGGGTGAGCCCCCTCACTACAGGCATGCCGAGCAGCCCTACCCATCACCCAAAAGTAGCTGGACAGGTCCTTTTACTGCATGGCTGCCTAGAGGCCCTGCCCACCACCCAGAAGCAGATGGATGGGCCCTTTCAAGACAGGCCCACTTAGCCACCCTGCCCACTGCCAAGAAGCAGCTGGACTATCCCCTTCACTGTAAGCCTGACTAGTGGACTTTCCCACCACCCAGAAGCAGCCTTGGGGGCCTTTTCACTGCAGGCCTACCTAGCAGCCCCATCCACTACCCAGAAAGCAGTTGAACAGGCCCCCTCACTGCAAGCCTGCTTAGTGGCCTTACCAACAGTCCAAGAAATGACTGGATGGGCTCCCTCACTGTAGGCCTGCTCAGTGGCCTCACCCACTACCCAAGAAGTGTCTGGACAGGCTCCCTCACAGTAGCCCTGCCTAGCAGCCTTGCCCACTTCCTGAGAAGCAGCTATGCAGCTCTGCCTTTGGCGGTCCAGCTCCTGAACTGCCAAGGGAAGCATGACTTTTCCCCAAGAAGTAGCACAGCAGAGGGACCACTGGCATATGCACACTCAGCTAGCAGAGCCAAGGTCCACCACACCCTGGCTCAGAAAAACAGCTCAGCTGTCATGACCCTGAAAGGTCCACCCCCAAGTCTTTGTGTCATTGCATGTACAAGCATTGAAGTGAGAAATNCCTGAAAGGTCCACCCCCAAGTCTTTGTGTCATTGCATGTACAAGCATTGAAGTGAGAAATAGCTTGGCCTAAGTGCCCCTGGTGGGCCCACACCTCATCAGAGAAGGAGCACGGTTATCTTGCCACAGGCAGACCAGTCCCAGAGACCCTGACATGTCAAACAGCCACACCCCCAGCCTGAGAATCAATCCAGCAATCCCATCCTTAGGGAATCAGCTCCTGAGAAAACTGACCCACAGAGTGCATGTGCACACCCTTGGCCTGTAAACCAACCCAGCAATCCCTCCCCTGGCAAAGCTGTGCCACTGCTGCCACAAACCTCCCAAGCATAGATCTCTGAGTCACTTGCAAATATAATAAAAGTGGATCACAGCTGAAGAAACTACACACTCTACACTGCTACATCCACCTGGAACAAAGCCATTGTATTCTACCCTATTGACATCCTAGGATGCATTTGCAGGTGAAAGTCTTTCCCTATGTAAGCCACTCTACAAAACTCAAAAATGTGGACACCCTGCCCACACTCAGGCACCCCACCAGCACCTCAGGGCCCCACCTGGGGACCTGGGGCATCGAGCTGGGAACTGGACCTCCCACTCACAACCAGGCAGCCTGCCAGCACCTTGGGGCCCTGCCTGGGGACCTGGGGCATTAAGCCAGGGACAGTACCACCCACCCACAACAAGGCACCCCACCACTGCCTCAGGGCCCACCCTGGGACCTGGGGCATTGAGCCAGGGACCAGACCCCCTTCTCACAGCCAGGTATACCACCAGCACCAAGGAGCATACCAAAAACATCACATTCATGTGGGTTGCCCACCACAGCCACTATAGTAACCACAGATGCCACAAAAGTGGCTAGATATCACAACCACCACACAGATGGTCTGCCAGCCACTGGAGTACATTGACACAAGGAGAGTCACCAGCAGAGACCAAAGAAAAGAAGAGGATGTCTTTCTCCACAAAGCCTATTCCAGAGTGACAGAAGAAGCATCTGCTCTATGATAATATTGGGGGACTTGAACACACCTCTCAGCATTGGATGGATCATCTAAGCAACAAATCAGAAGAGTAACCATTACTCTTTCAGAGGGAGAGGAGAAATCTAGGGGTATCAGAGGTGAGGGAAGGGAGGGGGAATAGGGAGAGATTGGACAAGGGACATAGAGAATAAGTACAATTTGTAACAATATACATACTAGTAATATTGATTTGATAAACTTATGTCAACATTGAATCCCCAAAATATGTATAATCAGTTATGATTTAATTTTTTTAAAAAAGAAAGAAAAACTAAAAAATGTGCCTGTTCCACAAGATTCATAGATATCAACACAGGGAAACAAGAAACATGAGAAAGCAAGATATCATGACACCACCAAAAAACACAAAATAATGTTCCAGTAACTGATTTGAAAGAATCAGAAATTGTCAACTTGCCAGAAAAGAAATTTGAATACATGATCTAAAGGAAACTCACTGAGATACAAGAGAATACAGACAAATGGTTCAACAAAATCAGAAAAAAATTCACAATCTGAATGAAAAATTCAACAAAGAGATAGATATCATTAAAAAAATCAAAGAGAAATCTTGGAATTGAAGAATTCATTGAATGAAATAAAAAATACATTTGTGAGTCTCAACAGACTAGATCAAGCAGATGAAAGAATATATTCTGATTTTGAATATAGTGGTTCTGAAATAAAGAAGACAACAAAAGAAAAAAGAATAAAAAAGAATGAACACAGCTTACAAGATCTGTGGGATACTATTATGCCAACAAATACTTGAATTATAGGCATTCCAGAGGGAGAAAAAACAAAAAATATATTGAAAACCTATCTAATGAAAATATAGTCGAAAACTTCCCTAGTCTTGGGAAAATACAAACATCCAAATCCAGGAAGCTCAAAGATCCCCAAATAGATTTAACCCAAATAGGTCATTTCCTAGAAACATTGTAGTCAAACTGTCCAAAATTAAAGACAAAGGTGGAATTCTATAAACAGCAAGAGAAAAATGTTAAGTTACTGATAAGGGACTCTTCATTACAATAACAGCAGATATCTCAGAAGAAACTCTACAGTCAGGAGAGAATGGGATGATATGTTGTAAGTACTGAAAGAAAAAAAACCTTGCCAGCCAAGAATATTATACCCAGTAAAGTTATCCTTCAGAAATGATAAACAAAAATTAGCCCCCTAGTTTAATTTAATGGGTCATGGCAATTTCCCTGAATAAAGTTGCTTTTAAGCTGAAACCAAAGGAATGTGTATCAATTAATAAAGTAAAGTGGGTTGGAGGTGTAAGGAGAAACACAAGTGAAATACACATGGAAAGAGCAGACTTCTGGGGTTTCTGGGGTGAGGGTGAGCCTGGTATATGTGAAGAATTGAAAGCAGTTTAGTATTGCTAGAGCGTGAGTTTCTTGAGGACAAGTGACGTGAGGCTTTAAAGATAGGCAGGAACCAACTGCCAGGGAAATTTGCAATTCATGTCTAAGAAAATTTGTATAAGATTGCATACCAATGTTCCCATTTTCACTAATCCTCAGATCTAGGCCTCTGTAATACTAGGTTGAATAACGCGACAGGTCCGTGAGTGAGTGCACAAAGATCAGATTGGATGGAGGCGTGCATATGCGAGAGAGAGAATGGAAGATGAGAGTGAAGAGCTGGCACACTTAGGAGGGCTTTGTTTGCTGAGGGACCCAACCTTGGGTTGTTTGGTATTTCAGCTGCGTAATTAGCACAGCCCCTCCTCTGGCACTATCGTGGGTCAGGAAATGACAGCGTTTGGAGTCACAGTATCTTGGCTCCTTCCATCTCCTGCCAGTTCAACATTCACATTGCAGAACTCTAGTCTCTCCATAATGGGATTTGGGTGTGGGGTCCAAGCATTGTGGTTGACCAGGATTGAGTGCAATACAGTGCTGTGACTGGTTTCTGGAACTCAGCAAACTCCTTATGATGCAATTTCCTTATGGGGAGTCCAGACTGAAGAGCTCAGTCTTGGAAAAATTAACATTTACTTCTCTTCATCTATGTTGTAGCAGCCTCCAGTACTTCATTATTTTTTATGGCAGAATAATATTCCATTGGATGGATATACCATATTTTTAATTCAGTTCTTCTGGGCATATACCTAGAAGTGGTATTGCTGGGTCATACAGTAATTCTTTAACTTACTGTGAAATTTCCAAACTGTTTTCCACTTCAGATGCACTATTTTATATTTCCATTAGCAATGTACAAGGGTTCCATCTCCTCCACATCTACACCAACACTTGTTATTTTCTGGGGTTATTTTTCCCAATATTCTGGCACTGTGATTGATGGCACCAGTGCAAACAGCTGCCCTGCTATCCCCTGGAAAGTTGCCCCACCCCAACAGCCAGCCCCATGACTGAACACCAGTGTGACCAGCTGCCTCACCAGCAGCAGCACTCCCTACCACTGCTACAGTCACCAGTGCTGAATGAGTGGTCTGTGACAGCCACCACTATAGCAACTGCCACCACAAAGGTAGCTTCCTGCCACACCAGCAGCCACTGCCGACTCCTAGGTGGCCTGCTAACCACTTATTAGCATAGAAAGGAGAAGAGTCATCAGTGGAGCCCAGGGAAAGAAGTGAGTGAGTGCAGATTCATGACCTAGTGGCCTAACTCACAGGGAAAATTATGCTGCCATATGTGATATCACACCCAGGGGTGGGAGGTACGTGTGCAGCCCATTGGATGGCCTTCATCTGGAGAAAGACACACATATGGAACCCCCCAAGAGTGCAGAAAGACAGGATACTCAAATAGAGTAAGGAAGGAAATTCCCAATCACCACCAACCCATCCCCTGACTTGGGGAAGCAAGGTCCCAGGAAGAAACCCTGCCTGTAAGAAAGAAGAAAGAAAACCTGCACAGGGTCACCCATTCAAATAGAAGAGCACCAGTATAACCCAGTGCACCAGTCAGGGTTGGGGGAGCTAGCCAGGGTGCCAACAGGCCCACCCAAGGTTACCCACCATAGTCAAAGAGTCACAGGGCACTGAGGCACTTCCCATAAGGATTTGAGAGCTTGCCCACATCCTGGCAAACAAAATATAGTGTCACCAACCTCAGCAAGGAATTACTAAGCACCCCAGGAACTAGGCCACAGAGGCACTCACATGCAATTCCAACACTGAATTCAGCCAAAATACCTACACAAAGATTAACTAGTGCATCTACCTGAAACCAATACTAAAGCATCCCACTCAACCATCATTATAAAACACATCTATAAGAGGAACTCCTTCTCTTCAAAGCTCACTGCAGAGTACTAGAAAAAGCAATTGCTCTACCATTTGACTAGACACCAACATACAGATACTAGAAATATGAAAAAAATGACACCACCAAAGGAATATAATAACTCTCAGATACCAGATCCTATAGAGCAGGAGGTCCTTGAAATGACTGGAAAGATATTCTGAGCAACAATCTTAAGGAAACTCAATGAGATACAAGAAGACTGTTAGACAAAACAACGAAATGAGAAAAAATATCCAGGATCTGAAGGAGGAAATGTACAAACAGATTAATGCTCTAAAAAAGAATGTAGCAGAGCTTGTGGAGCTGAAGGATTCATTCAATGAAATAAAGAACACAACAGAGAGATTAAGCAGAAGGCTAGAACAAGCAGAAGAATGAATTTCATATTTTGAAGATGGTCTTTGTGAAATAACCAAGGTGGACCAATAAACAAACAAACAAATAAATAAATGAAGAAGAACATTTAAGAGAGCTAGCAGACAACCCAAAGTGCGCAAATATTAGAATCATGGGTATTCCAGAAGGGGAGGAGAAAAGAAAAGACATTGAAAACCTATTCGATGAAATAACAGCAGAAAACTTCCCAGGCATAGAGAGAGAAATGGACCATCACATCAAGGAGGCTCAAAGATCCCCAAAGAGATTCAATTCAAAAAGATTCTCTCTGAGACACATTATAGTCAAATTGGCAAACCTCAATGACAAAGAGAGAATCTTAAAAGCAGCAAGAGTAAAGTGTCAAGTCACCTATAAGGGAGCCCCCATCAGGCTAACAGTAGATTTTTTGCAAGAAACCCTAAAAGCCAGAAGAGAATGGGATGATATATTCAAAATACCAAAAGAAAAAAACTGCCAGCCAAGAATACTATACTCAGCAAGGCTATCCTTTAGAAATGAGGGTGAAATAATATACTTCCCCAACAAACAAAACTGTGGGAGTTCACTACTACATGACCAGCCCTGAAAGAAATTCTCAAGGGAGTACTGCATCTGGAACCTGAAAAACAATAACCACTACCATAACACACATGAAAGAGCAAAACCCACTAGTAGAACAAAAATTCAAATGATAAAGAGAAGGAAACTTTATCTAACCACCTCAAAAAACCAACAAACACAGAAGACAAAAAATAAAGTGGGAATAAAGGAACAAAAGACAATTAAAACATCCAAACAAAAATAGATAAAATGCCATGAGTAAATCAACACCTTTCAACAACAACCCTCAATGTAAATGGATTAAATTCCCCACTCAAAAGACACAGACTGACTGATGGGATTAAAAAGCTAGACCCAACTATATATTGCCTTCAAGAGACTCACCTCACCTATAAAAAGACACATAGACTAAGAGTGAAAGCATGGAAAAAGATATACCATGAAAATGGAAACCAAAACTGAACAGGAGTAGCTATTCTCATTTCACATTAAATAGACATTAAACCAAAAAACATGAAAAGAGACAAGGCCACTATATAATGATAAAGGAATCTATCCAGCAAGAACACATAACAATCATAAATGTATATGCACCCAACATTGACAAACCCAGATATTTAAAGCAAACACTATCAGACCTAAAGAAAGACATAGATCCAAATATGATAATAGTTGGGGACCTGAATACCACTCTCTTAAAAATGGACAGATCATTTAGGCAAAAAATCAACAGAGAAATGTGAGTTTTATGCCACTCTTTAGACCAATTAGACTTGCCAGATTTTTACAGAACATTTCATCCAAAAACCACAGAGTATACATTCTTCTCATCAGAACATGGAATATTCCCCAGGATAGAACACATTTTAGACCACAAATCAAATTTCAACAAATAAAAAAAAATTGAAATTATTTCTACTATCTTTTCAGACACAATGGATTAAAACTAGATATCAATAACAAGAGAAACTCTGGAAACTATACAAACAGATGGAAATTAAACAACATTCTCCTGAATGACTTATGGGTCCAAGAAGAAATTAAACAGGAAATCAAAAAATTTCTTGAAACTAATGAAAATAAAGACACGTCATACCAAAACCTGTGGGATACTGTAAAAGCACTAAGAGGAAAGTTTATCTCAATAAATGCTAACATCAAAAGAATAGAAAGATTGCAAATAAACAACCTAATTCTACAACCTGAAAGAACTAGAAAAGCAAGAACAATCCAATCCCAAATTTGGTAGAAGAAAAGAAATAATTAAGATCACAGCAGAACTAAACAAAATAGAAACCCTTAAAATAATACAAATGATTAATGAAACAAAAAGCTGGGTTTTGGAGAAGATAAAATAGACAAACCATTAGTTAGGTTAACGAGAGAGAGAGGAAGGGGGAGAGAGAGAGAAAGAGAAAGAGAGAGAGAGAGAGAACGCAAATAACAAGTATTGAAATGAAAAAGGAGATATTGCAACTGATACCACAGAGATACAAAGAATCATTATAGGCTGTTATAAACAATTATACCCCAACAAATTTGAAAACCTGGATGAAATGGACACATTAATTTCTGGACATATGCAAACTACCAAGACTGAACCAAAAAGACATAGAAAACCTGAACAAACAAATAACAGGCAATGAGATTGAAGCAGTAATCAGCAGTCTCCAAACAAAGAAAAGCCCAGGACCAGGTGGCTATACTGCTGAATTCTACCAAACCTTTAAAGAGGAATGAATACCAACTCTCTTCAAATTGTTCCAAAAAATTGAAACAGAGGCCACTCTGCCAGAATCATTCTGTGAGGCCAACATCACCCTGATACCAAAACCAGACAAAATTACAACAAAAGAAGAAAACTACAGGCCAATATCTTTGATGAACGTAGATGCAAAAATCCTCAATAAAATATTAGCAAACAGAATGCAGCAACACACCAAAAAAATTATACACCATGATCAAGTGGGATTCATCCCAGAAATGCAAGGATGGTTCAGCATATGCAAGTCAATACACATGATACACCATATCAACAAAAGCAAGGACAAAACCCCTGTCATTAGCTCAATAGATGCTGAAAGAGCATTTGACAAAATTCCACATTGCTTCATGATAAAGACTCTCAGAAAATTAGGTATAGAAGGAAAATATCTAAACTTAATAAAAGTCATATCCAACAAACCAACTGCCAATATCATTCTGAATGGGGAAATGTTGAAAGGTTTTGCCTTATAAATGGGAACAAGAAAAGGATGCACACCCTCACTACTCCTATTTAACAAAATACTGGAAGTACTAGCCAGAGCAATCAGGCAAGAGAAAGAAATAAAGGGCATCCAGATTGGAAAAGACAAAGTCAAATTGTGCCTGTTTACAGATGAAATGATCCTACACAGAGAGAAGCCTAAAGACTCTACAAAAATACTCTTAGAGTTGATAAATGACTTCAGTCAAGTTGCAGGATACAAAACCAACAGGCAAAAAATAATTAGCATTTTAATACTCCAACAACAAACTAGAAGAAAAAGAAATCAAGAAAGATAGCTCATTTACAATAGTCACCAATAAACAAATAAATAAAATACCCAGGAAGAAAGTTAACTAAGGATGTGAAAGATCTCTAACTGAGAATTAAAAATCACTGTTAAAAGAAATTAAAGAGGACAAGATAGAAAGACATTTTATGTTCATTGACTGGAAGAATTAATGTTGTGAAAATGTCCACACTACCCAAAGCAATCTACAGATTCAATGCAATCCCCATCAAAATACCAATGACATTTTTAACAAAAATAGAAAAAACAATCCTAACATTCATATGGAATAAAAAACGATCCCAGATAGTCAAACCAATCCTGAGGGGGAAAGAAAGCCAGAGGCATTACACTACTTGGCTTCAAATTATACTACAGAGCTATAGTAACAAAAACAGCATGGTACTAGCATAAAAACTGACACACGGACCAACAAAACATAATAGGAAACCCAGAAATCAACCCACAAACCTACAGCCAGCTGATCTTTGACAAAGGCACCAAGAATATACATTGGGGAAAAGTCTGCCACTTCAATAAATGGTGTTGGGAAAACTGGACATTCATATGTAGAAGAATGAAACTATACCTGTACCTCTCACTGTATACCAAAATCAACTAAAAAATAGATTGAAGACTTTAATATACATCCTAAAACTATAAGATTCCTAAAAGAAAACATAGGCGAAACACTTCAGGAAGTAGGGCTAGGCAAAGACTTTATGAATATGACTCCCAAAGCACAGGCAACAAAAGAAAAATAAACAAATGGGATTATATCCAACTAAAAAGCTTCTGCACAGCAAAAGAAACCATTAACAGAGCAAAAAGACAACCTACAGACTGAGAGAAAATATTTGCAAACTATCCATCCAACAAAGGATTAAGATCCAGAATATACAAGGAACTCAAACAACTTAACAGTAAAAAACAAACAACTGGATTAGAAAATGGGCAAAGGAGCTGAACAGCATTTCTCAAAGGAAGATATACAAAGGGCCAAGAGACACAAGAAACAATGTTCAACATCATTCAGTATCAGGCAAATGCTAATCAAAACCCATATTGAGATATCATCTCACCACAGTTAGACTGGCTACTATCAAAAAGAATGACAAATGCTGGTAAGGATGTGGAGAAAGGGGAACCCTCCTGCACTGTTGGTCTGACTATAAAGCAGTGCAGCCATTATGGAAAACAGTACGGAGGTTCCTCAGACAACTACAGATAGATCTACCATAAAATCCAGCAATCCCACTTTTGGGTATATTCACAAAGGAATGGAAATCATCATGTCAAAGGGACACTTCTACTGCCAAGTTTATTGCAGCTCTATTTACAATAGCTAAGAGTTGGAACCAATCTAAATTTCCATCATCAGATGACTAGATAAGGAAAATGTGGTATCTTTATACAATGGAATACTATGCTGCATAAAAAGAATGAAATATTGCCATTTGCAGCAACAAGGACGAACTTACAAAAAATTATGTTAAGTGAAATAAGCCAGGCATAGAAAGAGAAATACTGCATGTCCTCACTTGTAAGTGGAAGCTAAAAACAAACAAACAAACACACCCAGAACAAATTAATTAAAAAAGCAAAAAGATACAAGAATCACAATAGTATATTGAACTTTCAAACAATCACAATAATATATTGAACTTTCAAAAGAAGAGGACAGAACTGAGGTTACCAGTGGTAGGAAAGGAGAAAGGGGAGGAGGAAATGGGAGGAATTGGTATAGGGTCATGGAAATCATTACATTGTATAATGAAGACTATACTAATTATCTTGGTTTGAACATCACATATTGCACAGAGGTATTGATATTTAATGCTGTACCTCACAGATATGTACAATCAACTATGTTCCTCTCCTAAGATCAGAAACAAGACAAGGATGCCTGCTTTTTCCAGTTATTTTTAAATTTTACTGGAAGCTCTACGCAGCATAATGAGGCAAGAAAAACAAATAAAAGGAATACAAATTTAAAAAGAAGAATTAAAACTATATTTGCAGATGACATGATCAGATATACAGAAAATCCTAAAGAATCCACATATACACCAAAGAAAACTAATAAGCAAATTCAGAAAAGTCACAGGATACAAGATTGACAGAGAAATCAGTTGTATTTCTACATACTAGCAAGGAACAATCCAAAAATGATATTAAGAAAATAATTCCATCCATCACAGCATCAAGAAGGATAAGATATTTATAAATGAATTTAATAAGTAGACTAGACCTAAAGAAAGAGATAGGCCCCAAGATAATAATAGTGGGGGACCTCAACACCTCTCTCTCAACTTTAAATAGATCATCTAGACAAAACATCCACAGAGAAACACAGGATTTAGATTACATGTTAATCCAGTTGGATCAGGCAGATTTCTACAGAAAATTTTATCCCACAGCTACATAATATACTTTCTTCTCTGCAACACATGGAACTTTCTCCAGGACAGACCTCATTAAGTCACAAATCAAGTCTCAAAAAATTTTTAAAAATTGAAATCATTACAAATACCTTTTCAGACCACAATGGAATAAAACTAGAAATTTTAACAAGCAAAACTCTTAAAACTGTACAAATATGTGGAAATTAAATAATATGCTCCTGAACAACGTATAGGTCCAAGAAGAAATTAAGCAGAAAATCAAAAAAATACTTGAAAATAAAGACACATCATACCAAAATCTGTGGAATACTGCAAAAGCAGTACTAAGAGGGAAGTTTATTGTAATAAATGCTTATATCAAAAAAAATAGAAAGATTTTTAAAAAACAACTTAATGCTACACCTCAAAGAATTAGAAAAACAAAACGATAAAATCCCAAAATTAGTAGACAGAAAGAAACAATTAATATCAGAGCAGAACTAAATGAAATAGAGACCCAAAAAATAGTACAAAAGATCAATGAAACAAAAGGTTGGGTTTTTGTTTTTTTTCCTTTTTTTGTTTTTTTTTCGTGACCGGTAACGGGATCGCAACCCTCAGTGTCGCGCCCATACCGCGACCGGCAACGGGATTGCAACCCTTGGTGTCGCGCCCGCACCGCGCTCAACCAGTGAGCAGACCGGTCTCTATATGGGATCTGAACCCTTGGCGGGAGCGCCGCCGCGCTCCCAAGCGCTGCACTCTACCGAGTGCACCACCGGGCCGGCCCAAAAGGTTGTTTTTTTGAGAAGATAAACAAAATAGACAAACCATTAGCTAGGCTAACTAAAAAGAGAGAGAGAAGGCCCAAATAACAAAAATCAGAAATGAAAAAAGAGATATTACAACCAATACCACAGAAATACAAAGAAACATTAGAAACTATTACAAACTATGCCCCAATAAATTTGAAAACCTGGAGGAGATGGATAAATTTCTGAACACATACAAACTACTGAGACTGAACCAAGAAGAAACAGAAAACCTGAACAGACCAATAACCAGCAGCAAGATTGAAGCAATAATCAGCAGTCTCCCAACAAAGAAAAGCCCAGGCCAGATGGCTTCAATGCTGAGTTCTACCAAGCATTTAAAGAGGAATTAACAGCAATTCTCTTCAAACTATTCCAGCACATAATTGGATCTGGGTACTGCATAGTCTGCAATCTGCACCTCACTCTCCACTATTTCTGAATCCTGAATGACCCTAGTAATTACCAAAATCCAAGCCTACGGATAATAGTCTGAGACCAGTGTCCGGCAATATTGGGTAACAGTTGCAGAGAACAACATATGGAGCCCACTGCAGAGTGGAAGGTGGACCCATGAAAACCCTACTCTCATCTCCATGTGCAGGCTGCATCAAAAGATTTAGGACACTCAACAAAGAGTCTGCCTCAGTACACTGAACTAGGGCTGAGGCTCAAGTTCTCTGGAGGTTGGTAACTTAAGAATGAGCCTACGGACCTATAACTTGACTTCAATGTGACACATTACCTCTAAAGAAGCATAGCTCTCGGGTATCAGATTTCATTCTCTAGGCCTGTCTCTGTGTCAGTCTCTGAGGAAGGTTCTTGATATGTTAATTTAGTTCTCATAGCGGTATTATATAATGTTTGTATTATTGTTGAGGGAATAACAACTCAGAGAGTTAGTTACTCACCCGAAGTCACAAAGCTGGCAAGAGGCAAGCCAGGAGTCAAATCCAAGACCATCTGCTCATGTACCCACCATCCAACCATTTACCTTCACAGAAGTTTTGCAAGAATTGTTAATAAATCAAGGAGGGCAGTAGACCCGCCATTGAAATCTCCATTCAGAACAAATTGGAATCACTCCATTCAGAAGCAATTAACAATTTTTGTTTGTTTTTGGTTTTTCTCTCTCCCTTTTTTTTTTTTTTGTTTGTTTGTTTGTTTCTGCAGTTAACAGAAACAAAATTTATTCTAGAAAACAGGAAATTTAGGAAGGGACATAAGAGCTATCTTCAAAATATTTGAAGAGCTGCCATAAAGCAGAAAAGGTTGGTTTTGTCTGCATTGAAGAAAGCTATGGGTCTAGAATAAAAAGGGTGGGGGTACAGAAACATCACATTGGAACTTCTAGTGGACAAAAAGAAAACAGGATAAGTTGAAATAAATCCAAAAGGACTGGGGAAAATTAGACCACCAAGCCTGAGAAGACTTAGATGTGAGAGGAGAAAATCAATATCTGTTGTCCTGTCTCCCCTACTAACACCACAAGAATGAGGAATCTGTCAGACTGGTTCCACAGAACTAGAATAACATCTGGTTTATAGTGATCATTCAATAGATTAGTTTATTTTTTTAATTGACACATTGTAATTGTACATATTTATAGCATACAATTTGATGCTTTGAGACATGTGTATGTTGTACAATGACCAAATCAGGATGTTTAGCATATCCATCACCACATGCCTTTATGATTTCTTTGTGATGAGAACATTCAGAGGCCTCTCTTCCAGCTTTTATGTAACATAAAATACCTTACTGTTAACCATCACCAACCTACTGTACAATAGAACACCAGTAGTTATTCCTCCTCTGTAATTGTACCCATTGACCAACCTCTCCCCTTCCACCCCTCCTCCCCTCCCCTCGCCAGTCTCTGATAATCACTGTTCTACTCTCTCCCTCTATCATATCAACACTTTTTAAAAAAGAGATTCCACACATAAGTGTGATCATACAGTATTCGTCTTCTGTGCCTGGCTTATTTCACTT
>NW_007741633.1:6445-11548 GCF_000696425.1 Galeopterus variegatus | reverse complement strand
TTTTTTCATATGCCTGTTGGTCATTTGTATGTCTTCTTTTGAGAAATGTTAAGATCTTTTGCCCATTTTTTAATCAGACTATTAGCTTTTCTGCTGGTGAGTTTAGTTTCACATATATTCTAGATATGACCCCCTTGTCAGATGTACTTTTTTTTTTTCCTTTTTGTCTTTTTTCGTGACCGGCCATGGATCGCAACCCCCAGTGTCCCACCCATACCAGACCGGGACCGGCTACGGGATCGCAGCCCTCAGTGTTGCTCCCGCACCTCGTTCAGCCAGCGAGCGGCAGGTCTGTATGTGGGATCCGAACCCTCGGCGGGAGCGCCGCCGCACTTCCCAAGCGGTGCACTGCAGCAGTGTGCCACCGGGCCGGCCCCAGATGTACTTTTGCAAATATTGTCTCCCATCGTGTAGGATGTCTCTTCACTCCATTAACAGTTTCCTTTGATGTGCAAAAGCTTTTTAGTTTGATGTAATCCTACTTGGCTATTTTGGTTTTGTTTGTGCTTTTGAAGTCCTATTTTAAAAATCTTTGCCCAGCCCTGTGTTGTGAATCATTTCCTCTATAGTAGTTTCAGATTTTACATTTAAATCTTTAATCAATTTTAAGTGATTTGGGTATATGGTGAGAAGTATGGCTCTAGTCTCATTCTTCTGCATGTTGCTATTCAGATTTCCCAGCACCATTTATTGAAGTCTGTCTTTTCCCCAATATGTATGTTTGGCCTCTTTGTCAAAGATCAGTTGGCTATAAGTGCATGAATTTATTCCTGGGCTCTCTATTCTGTTCCATTAGTCTATGTGTCTATTTTTATGCCAGTACCATGCAGTTTGTTTCCTATAGCTTTGTAGTATAATTTGAAGTCAGGTAGTGTGATGCCTCCAGCTTTGTTCATTTTCCTCAGGATTGCTTTTGTTATTCAGGGTCTTTTTTGGTTCCATATAAATTTGAGGATTGTTTTGCTATTTCTGTGAAGAATGTCTTTGGTATTTTGATATGGATTGCATTAAATCTGTAGATAACTGTGGGTAGAATGACCATTTTAACAATATTAATTCTTTCAATCAATGAACATGGGATATCTTTCCATTTATTTGTGTCCTCTTCAGTTTCTTTCTTCACAGTTTTATGGTTTTCATTGTAGTTCTTTTACCTCCTTGGTTAAGTTTATTCCTAGGTATCTTAATTTTTTGTAGTTATTTAAAAAGAATTGTTTTCTTGATTTTTTTTCAGATAGTTCAATATTAGTATACAGAAATGCTATTGACTTTTGTATGTGGATTTTGGATCCTTAAAACTTTACTAAATTCATTTATTCTATCATTTTTTGGTAAGTCTTTAGGATTTTCTATATATAAAATCATATCTCCAAGCAGGAACAGTTTGACTTTCTCCTTTCCAATCTGGATGTCTTTTTTTTTTTTTTTCTTTCTCTTGTCTAATTGCTCTGACTAGGACTTCCAGTACTATGTTGAATAAAAGTAGTGAGAATGGGCATCCTTGTCTTCTTCCTGATCTTAAAGGAAAATCTTTCAGCAGAGCCACCACCCATTCAGTTGTAAAGTGGGGTACAGGCATGCACCAGTGCAGCAGAGTTGGGGAGCCCTGTTGAGGCCTGCCAGGAAGAGGTGAAGTCTCCTTCCAATTCACTGTAGAGCAGGGAGCAAGTGTGCATCAGTGCAGCAGCGTGTGGCAGCTCTGTGGAGGCCTGCTGGATCAGCTGCTGAGCCTAGAGCAAGCCCACAGAGTGCAGCAGGTCCCAGAAGCCCAGTGGAGGTCTGTGGGGGGAGGAGAAGAGAGAGGCTCTTCCTGAGGGAGCAGGTGTGCATGGGTGTAGCAGGGTCAGGCAGCTCTGTAAAGGGCCAACCAGGGGAGGCAGAGCTGCCACCGGACTGGATGTCTGGCCAGCATGGCACCTGTGGGTTCTGTGGGCCAATAGGCCATGCAGGACAGGTGCACATGAATGTGATGGACCAGCCACTGATTGGTGGCTTCCCCACTGGGAATTTTTGCCTATTCTCCTAGGGGAAGGGTGTGCCACATTGGTTCAGACACTAAGGTCTCAGTCATTCTATCTGGCCTAGGCTCCAGGCAGCCAGAGTTGTAGTCCTGCAGGTGTTGATGCAAATGTGGTAAAATGAAGGTGGGGCCTCAGGATGGAGGGAGTCAGTTTCCACTGGCCCCCAGGGCAGAACACACTCTGGCAATGGGTTCAATTTCAAGATGGCACTGTGCCATAGCCACTTAGGTCAGGGGAGTAAGGGTTGCTCTACCTGGACTTTTATTATGAGTTCATGCAACTGCACAAAATCCCAGCTACTGTCCAAACTTGGTTTGGGACATGTGAGGACTGGCAGTCTCTTTCGTGGCAAGGATTGCTGGCATTTCTGGCAACAGTGAAAACAGCTGGGGTTTTTCAGCCTACCTTATCTTTATAAGGAGAAGTCCCACCTGACTCCATGCTGGTCCCTGCAGGGAGACAATGTGGCAGAGGCAGGATGCCTTGCTCTGCTCTCTGTGGTGCTATCCTGGTCTTCTATGCTCCACAGGGATTTCATCACACACCTGCTGCTCTGCAGCATATTTCTTCAGTCATTGCAGTCAAAATATAGTTATTTGTTGCTTTGGTCCTTTCTTGTTGCAGGGGTGGAGAAACACCATACAATTGTAGTAGGCCATCTTGCTCCACCCTCTCAAATGATCTTTTTAATGTGCTGTTTAATTGTTTGCTAGTATTGTTGAAATTGCTCACTTACTGTTGAAATTATTCATCAAGGATATTGGCCAGTAGGGTTTTTGTTATGTTGTTGTTTCTTTGCTTTGTTTTGTTGTGGTGTTCTTGTCTGGTTTGGGAATCAGGGTAATGCTGGCCGCATAAAATGAGTTTGAAAGTAGTTCCTCCTCTTCAATTTTCTAGAACAATCTGAGGAGAATAGATATTAGTTCTTTAAACGTTTGGTTAAATTCAGTAGTAATGCCATCAGGTTCTGGGCTTTTCTTTGATAGAAGACTTTTTATTACTGATTCAATTTCCTCACTCATTGGTCTATTCAGATTTCGTCACAATTTAATCTTCTTAGGTTGTGTGTTTCCAGGGATTTATTTGTTTCTCTGTTTTCAGATTTGTTGACATATATTTGTTTATAATAGTCTCTTAAAACTCTGTATTTCTGTGGCATCAGTTACAATGTCTCCTTTTTCATCTCTGATTTTGAGTTTTCTTTTTTCTTTAGTTAGCCTAGATAAAGTTTTGCTGATTCTTTTTTTTTTTTTTAATCTTTTCAAAAACCTACTCTTCATTTCATTGATTTTTTTGAATTGTTTGTTAAGTCTCTATTTCATTTATTGTGCTCTGGGCTTTATATTTCCTTTCTTCTTCCTATTTTGGATTTAGTTTGTTCTTATATTTCTGGTTCCTTGAGATACATGATTGCTTATTAGTAATAATTCTTTTTTAGGTAGGCATTTATAGCTATGAACTTCCCTCTTAGAACTTCTTTTGCTGTGTCCCATACATTTTGTTATAAAGTGTTTTCATTCTCATTTCTCTCAAGGAATTTTTTTATTTTCCTTTTAACTTCTTCATTTACTTGTTATTTAGAAGCATGTTGTTTAATTTCCATGCACTTTTAATGTTTCTGAAGTTTTTCTTATTGTTAATTTCTAGTTTTAAACCATTGGGGTAAGAAAGCTACTTAATATGAGTTCTGTCTTTCTTAATTTGGTAAGACTTGTTTTGTGAACTAACACATAATCTATCCTGAAAATGTTTCATGTGAAGTTGAAAAAAATGTGTATTCTGCAGCTGTTGGATGGAATATTTTGTAAATGTCTGTTAGATCTGCCTGGTCTATGGTACAGTTTAAGTTTGATATTTCTTTATTGATTTTCTGTGTAGATGATCTGTTCATCATTAGAAGTTGGGTTGTGAAGCCCTCTAATATTATTGTACTGAAGGTCTATCTCTCCCTTTACATATAAAAATATTTGCTTTATATGAGGTGACTTCAAAATGTTCATAAAAGAATTCATATTATCTTTTAATGCTATTCCTGCACAAACTTTCTGAAGCACCCTCATACATCTGGGAGCTCCAGTGTTGGGTGCATATATATTTACAATTGTTATGTTGATCTCTTTATGATAATATAATGACATTTTTGCCTCTTTTTACAGTTTTTGGCTTAAAGTCTATTTTATCTGACATACATGTGGCTGCTTCTGCTCACTTTTGGTTTCCTTCTGCATAGAATATCTTTTCCACTCATTCACTTTTAGTCTATGCTTCTCTGTAACGGTGAGATGAGTGTGTAGGCAGCACATAGTTGGGTCTTTCTTGTTTATTTTATCTGTTCATCCACTCTTTATCTTTTAATTGGAGAACTTAATCTATTTACATTCAAGATTATTATTGATAGGTAAGAACTTACTCTTACCATTTTGTTCATTGTTTTCTGATTGTTTTGTAGATCCTTTGTTCCTTTCTTCCTTTCTTGTTGTTTCTCTGTGTTTTGGTAGTTTTCTGTGGTGCTAAGCTTTGTTTTCTTTCTCTTTCTCATTTTTGAATCTGCTGTAATTTTTTTCTTTGTGGTTACTATGGGGCTAACATAAAGAGTTTTTTACTTGTAATGGACTATTTTAAAGTGAGAACAACTTAACTTTGGTCACACAAAAATACTCCAGTCTTTTTTCCCTCTTTCCCCCTGCCACATTAATATTTTTGTTGCCTTAATTTACATCTTTGTCTATTGTGTGTTCCTTAGCCAATGATTGTAGCTGTTATTGTTTTTGACCATTTTGAGTATAAACCTTCATACTAAAGGATTAAAAGATTTACATAACACCATTACAGCACTGGAGTATTCTGAGTATAATTATGAATTTACCTATACTGGTGAGTTTTATACTTTCATGTGTTTTCAAGATAGTAATTATTGTTCTTTTGGCTCCAGTTGTAGCCTCCCTTAAAGATTTCTTATACAGCCAGTCTAGTAGTGATGAATTTCCTCAGCTTTTGCTTGTCTAAGAGGGTCTTTTTTTCTCCATTTCTGAAGGCTAGCTTTGCTGGATGTAGTATTCTTGGCTGAGACGTTTTTCTCTTT
>NW_007741633.1:4896-6127 GCF_000696425.1 Galeopterus variegatus | reverse complement strand
TACAGCCAGTCTAGTAGTGATGAATTTCCTCAGCTTTTGCTTGTCTAAGAGGGTCTTTTTTTCTCCATTTCTGAAGGCTAGCTTTGCTGGATGTAGTATTCTTGGCTGAGAGGTTTTTCTCTTTCAGCACTTTGTGTATATTACTTCATCCTTGGTTGGCCCCTGCAAGGTTTCTGCTGAGAAATCTGCTGATGGTCTAATGGGGATTCTTTTGTATGTGACTTGACACTTTTGTTTTGCAGCTTTTAGAATTCTCTTAGACTTTTACACTCTTTACATTCTTAAAAATTATTAAGGACTCCCCAAAGAACCATTGTTAATCAACATTTATAAACATTGTTTATCAAGGGCTATGTCTATCAACATTTACTTTTTCATAAATTAAAGCACAGATTTTAAAAATAAGAGTAATAAGCTGTTACATGTTAACATAAATACCATTACTATTTTTATGCAAAATAACTATATTACCCAAAATAAATTTAATAAAAACAGTAGCATTGTTTCTCACTTTTCCCAATTTCTTTAATTTCTGATTTAATAAAAACAGTTATATTTTCAAGTCTTCTTGAGCATTCATGCTATTTTGGTTGAAGTATATGAAGAAAATCTGGCTTCAAACAGATACATAACTGGGAAAAGTAAGGCATATTTTAATACACTTTTAAGATCATTAATACTACACCAAAAATCAACAAGTGGTAGTTTCTTAAAAATTAATTACAATGTGAAATTTGAAACAATATCAATGAACTTTTAATATTCTGATACATTAAATCCATTGGTCTATCTTGTACTTTGAATGGATCATCTATTGATGCATGGTTTTCTAACATGATGCATTGGTCATTTAGAAAATATTGGTTTGCTAAATTGTGAAGATCTTCCAAATGTTGACACATTTACTTATCCCGTGAGAAAAGTCTAAGTGTTGGGAAACTGTCAAGCTCATAATAGCAAATACAAATTTTCTAAAATTCCAATTTTCACTTGAAAGTTCAAATTTTATCATTAGGAACAAATACTACCAGTTGTTTTCTTTGAATTGACAAGCTCTCTTCATTTGGGAGAAAATGTCTACCAAGTACCCAAGTCTGAATAATCATACTTTGTCAGTCATTTTTTATTATCTTTCTGGGTTTTTTATTATTGAAACATAAATGATTGCACATACTTGTGGGGTACAGGGTTGAATATCAATACCTGTGTGCAATATGTGATGCTCAAATCA
>NW_007741633.1:2116-4412 GCF_000696425.1 Galeopterus variegatus | reverse complement strand
CTTTGTCAGTCATTTTTTATTATCTTTCTGGGTTTTTTATTATTGAAACATAAATGATTGCACATACTTGTGGGGTACAGGGTTGAATATCAATACCTGTGTGCAATATGTGATGCTCAAATCAAGATAATTAGTATATTCAACATTATACAATGTAATCATTTTTTGTGGCCTTTTACCAGTTTCTGGCTAATGCCCTCTCCCCTTCCCCCCTTCCTGCCTCTGGTGGTCTCCTTTTGAAAGCTCAATGAATTATTGTGATTTTCTCTTTTTGAGTCCTGCTCTTTCCTTTTGAAAGCTCAACAAATTATTGTGATTTTAATATCTTTCTTCTTTCTTTCCTTTTTTATTAACTTGTTTGTGGGTTTTGGAGGGGTTTGGGGGGGTTGTTTTTTGGTTTTTAGCTCCCACTTGTGAGTGAAGACATGCAGTATTTCTCTTTCTGTGCCTAGCTTATTTCACTTAACACAATTTTTCTCTAAGTTCATCCATGTTGCTGTGAATGGCAGAATTTCATTCTTTTTTGACAGAGTAGCATTTCAGTGTGTGTGTGTGTGTGTGTGTGTGTGTGTGTGTGTGTGTGTGTATGTATATATATATATAATTTTCCTTATCCATTTGTCCACAATAGTCATTCAGGTTGGTTCCTACCCTTCACTATTGTAAATAAAGCTGCAATAAACAAGGGAATGCAGGTGTCCCTTCAAGATGATCATCTTTGTTCCTTTGAGTATATCCCCAGCAGTGGGATTGCTGGATCATATGGCAGATCTATCTGTAACTGTTTTAGGAAACTTCATACTGTTTGCCACAATGGCTGCACTAATTTACAGACTCGCTAACAGTGTAGGAGGGTTCCCCTTGCTCTACATCCTCACCAGCATTTGTTATTCTCTGTCTTTTTTATAGTAGCCAGTCTAAGTGGGGTGAGATGATATTTCAATGTGGTTTTGATTTGCATCTTCATGATGCTTAGTGATGTTGAGCATTTTTTCATGTGTCTGTTGGCCATTTGAATATCTTCCTTTGAGAAATACCTATTTAGCTCCTTTGCCCATTTTTTCATCAGGTTTATCAGTCTCTTTTTCCAAGTAAAACTGGTATTCCATGAAAAAAGCACCTAGTTCAGTTGGCAAATCAAAATAGCACAAGTGCTTTTGCTCAGAAGTTTGGTACATAAAAGTGATTTATGTGTACTTTCTATTTTATCACTTAGAAAATAAAAAAGATATGTACTCAAGTATTAAGATTTAATAAAATTAATTTTTACTGCCTTATCAAGGACATTCTTGATTTAAACCGGATTTTTCTTTTCTTTTACTGCATGTGCACATGCATGCTAGTAAAAAATACAATGACTAGTAGTACAGTGTATTAGTTAGGGTTCTCCAGAGAAACAGAACCAATAAGAGAGAGAAACAGAGAGTTGAGGGGAAGAGAGATTATTAGGTACTGGCTCATGCAATTAGGGATGCTGATAACTCCCAAAATCTGCAAGATGAGTCAGTTCTAGTCCGAGTTCAAAGGCCTGAAAACCAGAAGCCATGGTAAACTTCCAGTCTGAAGGTCGGTAGGCTCAAAATCCAGGAATAACTGATAATTCCATTCAAATCCAGAGGCAGAAATTAAGCCAATGTCCCAGTTAGAAAGCAGTTAAGTTGGAGAAATTCTCTCTTACTTGGTGGAGGGCCAGCCTTTTTGTTCTGTTCAGGACTTCAACTGATTGGATGAGGCACATACACATTAGGGAGGGAAATCTGCTTTACTCTGTCTGTCTATTTAAATGTTAATCTCTAGAGGTTATCAGAAATTGGAAGAAGGAACATGACAAGTTATTTCTTAATGGGTACAGAGTTTATGTTTAGGATGATGAAAAAGTTTTGGAAATAGATGGAGACAGTGGTTACACAGCATTAGAATGTAATTAATTAGATGTAATTGTATGTTGAAAAATGCTTAAAGTGGCAATCTTTATACTATATGTATATATATTGGGGGGGCATTATTAACAAAAAGATAAACTTTTTATTTTTTTTTCCTTTAAATTTTTATTTTGTCGATATACAATGTGGTTGATTATTATGGCCCATTACTGAAACCTCCCTCCCTCCTCCCTCTCCCCCCTCCCACCCAACAATGTCCTTTCCGTTTGCTCGTTGTAACAACTTCAAAGGATTGTAGTTGTTATATCTTCTTCCCCCCACCCCCCGGTTATATTTTGTGTGTGTGAGTGAATTTATTTATTTATTTTTAGCTCCCACCAATAAGTGAGAACATGTGGTATTTCTTTTTCACT
>NW_007741633.1:0-1116 GCF_000696425.1 Galeopterus variegatus | reverse complement strand
TATCTTCCTTAGAGAAATGCCTACTTAGCTCTTTTGCCCATTTTTTAATTGGGTTGCTTGTTTTTTTCTTGTAAAGTTGTTTGAGTTCCTTGTATATTCTGGATATTAATCCTTTGTCAGATGTATATTTTGCAAATATTTTCTCCCCTCTGTTGGTTGTCCTTTAGCTCTGTTAATTGTTTCTTTTCCTCTGCAGAAACTTTTTAGTTTGATATAATCCCATTTGTTTATTTTTCCTTTGGTTGCCTGTGCTTTGGGGGTCGTACTCATGAAATCTGTATCCAGTCCTATTTGCTGAAGTGTTTCTCCTATGTTTTCTTTAATAAGTTTTATTGTTTCAGGGTGTATATTTAAATCCTCGACCCATTTTGAGTTGATTTTAGTATATGGTGAGAGGTATGGGTCTAGTTTCATTCTCCTGCATATGGATATCCAGTTCTCCCAGCACCACTTGCTGAAGAGGCAGTCCCTACCCCAGTGAATAGGTGTGGTGCCTTTGTCAAAGATCAGATGGCAGTAAGTGTGTGGGTTGTTTCTGGATTCTCTATTCTATTCCATTTATCAGTGTGTCTGTTTTTATGCGAGTACCATACTGTTTGGGTTATTATAGCTTTGTAGTATAGCTTAAAGTCAGGTAGCGTTATGCCTCCTGCTTTATTTTATTTGCTCAGCATCATTTTGGCTATGCGTGGTCTTTTATTATTCCATATAAATGTCTGGATAGTTCTTTCCATTTCTGAGAAAAATGTCATTGGAATTTTGATGGGGATTGCATTGAATTTGTATATCACTTTGGGTAGTATGGACATTTTCACTATGTTGATTCTTCCAATCCAAGAGCATGGGATATCTTTCCATCTTCTTGTATCCTCTCTAATTTCTCTCAGCAGTGGTTTGTAATTCTCATTATAGAGATTTTTCACATCCTTGGTTAACTCACTTCCTAAGTATTTTATTTTTGGGGTGGCTATTGTAAATGGGCAGGCATTTTTTACTTCTCTTTCTGCATGTTCACTATTAGAGAAAAGAAATGCTACTGATTTTTGTGTGTTGATTTTGTATACTGTGCTGAAATCATTTATCAACTCCAAGAGTTTTTTTGTAGAGGCTTTAGGC
>NW_007741632.1:24145-24545 GCF_000696425.1 Galeopterus variegatus | reverse complement strand
AGCAAGATCCTGAGCCAGAGTCAGAGGAAGAGAACGAACAGGAGAAACAGGAAGAGCAAGATCCAGAGATAGAGCCAGAGCAAGCTGATGCAACTGCTCCTGAAACATCAAAAGAATTAGAAGAAACACCAGCACCCAGGGGAGCCCTGGCTCCAGAGCTCCCACAAACACCCTCACCAGTCCCCACTCCAGATCTGTTCTTCCCCTTCCTTACCGCTGTGCTTCTCCTTGTTTTTGTCTCTGTCTTGCATCTCCTCAATTTTTTTTATCTTTTATTTTAAGTAATATCCCTTGTATAAAATAAAGTATTTTTAATATTTTCAAAATTACAATTTAGTTGCATTAAGTACATTTTTAATATGGTGCAACCCTTACCACCGCCTAGTGACCGAACAGCCTC
>NW_007741632.1:21607-22939 GCF_000696425.1 Galeopterus variegatus | reverse complement strand
CATTCTCTGGCTGGGGAAGTTGGCTGGGATGGCAGGTAGGACAGGACAAAAGAGCCAGATCTTTAGTACACCCAGGAGTAACCTTCAGCGAAAGCGGAATGGGAATTGGTGCATAAATACCCCACCTTCCTCATTCTTCAGGCCTATAAGTGTGAGTTTTGTTCTACAGGCCTCACAAGGTTGGACTGAACACTTTTTATTATTGCTTTCCTCTTTTCCCTGTCTCAATTCCACATTCTCTTACCATGCTTCTTGGGATCAGCTCCCAAATAAACTACCTTGTTTCAGAGTCTGCTTNTGACCAAGACATGAATGTGGACCAGCTTTGCTGGGTGGGACTTTCAAAATCTTTTATTCTCCTTTAAGTGATATGTAAACTTTTTTCTTTTTAAAGATGACCGGTAAGGGGAACTTAACCCTATACTTGGTGTCAGCACCACGCTCTGCCAAGTGAGCCATGGGTTGGCCCATAATATGTAAATATTTTTAATGTGCACATTATTTTATATTTACAACACATTAAATACCATCCACTGAACACTCACCTACTAAGTACAGTACATTACCTAGTTTCAACTTTCATAGACATTTATTAAAAAGATAAAAGATAGTGATTATAAGCAAACCAGTAGTAGTTCAATATGAATGAAGAATAACATTAAAAACACACTCCTTCCACCCAGGAGCGCAGGGTGTGTCCTATGCAGTGTTCCTCTTTCCTGTTCTTGCCTTCTGTGCAGGCACGTGTGTGTGTGTGCATGTGTGTACAAGCGTGTGTGTGCACGTGTGTGTGTGCACAAGCATGTGTGTGTAGGTGTGTGTGTGTGCGCACTTCTCTGGGGAGAGGGTGCCGTAGGCCTGCAAAGGACCTGCTGCCCCAGTGTCAGGTGAACTCAGGCATTTTTTCAGCTAATGTAAAATTTATACCCAACAAACACATTTCTTTCAAAAAATGTAAAGTTTTTTCTAAGAATAATAATCTTTTAATACTTTTTCCACAAAATTATCCTCAAGGTAGATAGAGAATGTTTTACTAAGTCTGATGAGTATTAGTTGTGCAAAGATTTATGCAGCAGTGCATAAATAAGGAACATATTTGAGGCAATTTTAAAACTGTCTCAATTTAAAAATAAGTAAAGTAAAACCCTGCTGCTGAGGGAAGTGTAGACGGTAGAGCTGAAGTTTTCATGGTTGTTACTCTATTTTGATCACATTTAGATTTCGGGTGACAGTACTGGCATCTCATCCTAGGGATGTTGATGTTGATATCTTAATAAGTTTAATAGGTTTGTCTTGGTGACATGACAAGAACCTCACTCAAATTTGTTAAGA
>NW_007741632.1:16131-20913 GCF_000696425.1 Galeopterus variegatus | reverse complement strand
CTTCCCTCTTCTCCCTGTCTCACTTCCACACTCTCTTACCATGCTTCTTGGGATCAGCTCCCAAATAAACTACCTTGTTTCAGAGTCTGCTTTTGGGAAAGTCCACACTAGGACAACCCAAAAGAATAACTGGTTTGGGTTTCCTTTGTGACCCACTGCAAAAACCATGGAGAAATTCTTAGGTTGGACCATCTTGGGTCAAGTGCTTACCTAAGCCAATCAGCTGTAGCCATGTCATGTAGGACATGGCAGCTATCGCATGGTAGCTATGGCTAGAATAGGGGACAAAGTATTCAGAGGCAGGGCCTAGGGGAGTGGAGAGAAGGAGCAGGTCAAAGACACAGGAGGGTATTATTCATAGAAGGTGGGATAGATGAGGTTGTTGGGATAACGCATTGGTTGGGTATGTAGGACAACAGGTATTTACCCATGAGGTAGTTAACAGCATGTTTTATCAAAAGTTTGTTCTGAGTAAATTTTTTTTTGTCCTTTTTGAGACTGGCCACACCGCGCTCAGCCAGTGAGCGCTGTGAGCGTCATCCCTATATAGGATCCAAACCTGCGGTGGGAGCGCTTCTTCACTCCCAGCGCCGCACTCTCCCGAGTGCGCCACGGGCTCGGCCCCTGAGTAAATTTTTTTGTAACTCTATTTTAAAATAATTTCAAACTTACAGAAAAGCTACAAGAATAATCAAGGAACTCTCGTATATCTATTGTCCAGATTTACCAATAGTTAATATCTTGCCCCATTTGTTTTTATAATTCTCTCTCTCTCTCTCTCTCTCTCTCTATATATATATATATATACACACACACACACACACACACAAATATATGCAAATATCTCCATATATACAAACATACCAGTATATATTTATATATATATTTTCTGAACCTCTTGAGAGTATATTAGAGGCAAGCTGTCATACCACTTTACCCTAAGTACATCATTGTGTATTTGCTAAGCACAAGGAATTCTCTCACATAATTTCAGTGCAGTAATAAATTCAGGAAATTTATCATTGACATTATTCGATTACCTAATCTATAGTCCATATTTAAATTTTACCAATTATTTCTATAGTATGCTCTGTATAGCTCTTTTCCTCCAGCCCATCAGCATACATTGTAAATAATTATCAAGTCTCTTTATTCTCCTTTAATCTGCAACAGCTTTCTCAACCTTTCTTTGATCTTGGCATTTTTGAACAGTACAAGCCAGGTACTTTATAGAATGTCCCCGATTTATGAAACTGAGGTATTTTTAACTGGAGGGTGTGTGGGAAGTAGAGAGAGGGGTAGCAGTGAGCAGGGGCTCCACGATTGTCTTGACAGTCAGTTCATTAACTGTGAAGTGGTTTCCATTCTACATTATTATATCTAGCTCTGGGTAGACTAAACCATGACAGAGACTGTTCATTGATTTAAGCTAGACAATGCAGTATTATTGGAACACACTGGAACATGTGGATGTAATCAAAGTGTCAGTGATGAATTCTTCAAATTATTCTCTTTTTTCTAATTACTAAACTTTATTTTTTCGAACAGTTTTGGGTTCATAGCAAAATTGAGCAGAAAGTACAGAGAGTTCCCATATGCCTTGCGTACCACCCCTTACACACAACCACCCCCACTATTTGACATACTGCACCACAGTGTACATTTACTACAATCGAGGAACCTGCATTGAAACATCATTGAAAAGATCAGTAGTTGCCAGGGGTTGAGGGGAAGGACGGATGAAGAGATGGAGCACAAAGGACTTTTAGGGCAGTGAGACTGTTTCATCTGGTATTAGAAAGGTGGACACTTGTCATTATAAATTTGTCCAAACCCATAGACTGTACAACACCACGAGTAAACCCTAATGTAAACTATGGACAATGGGTGATGATGTGTCAATACAGGTTCATCGGTTGTAACAAATATGCCGCCGTGCTGGGGCCTGTTGTCAGCGGGGGAGGCTGTGCATGTGTAGGGGCAGAGGAATACATGGGAAATCTCTGAAACTTCTACTCAGTTTTGCTGTGAACCTAAAACGGATTTTGAAAATAAAGCTATTAAAAAAGAGGAGCTGGGAGTTTACTTGTGATGAATCCTTGTGGAATTTTATGGCAACATCTAAAAAGATTCAGAATTTGAGAGAGAAGTCTAGACTGGTGGTATTTTCATAAGGAGTCCTTTATCATTTATGTAAGTCTGGGTCTTCCCAGAAGCAGATGCCAAGATGGAATTAAACTTGCAAAGATATTATCAGGAGAACTCCCTGTGATAGAAAATGGGAGGGAGACAACAGGGGCTGGACATGCTAACAGTCAGCCGAATGAAGGAAGAGGCAAAGGACGAGTGGGTGAAAGCCAGCGCAGCCTAAAGAAGGTGTAGCAAGAAATTTTGAGGAGTCCTTGAGCCAAAATTGTGGATCTGAGGAGCCCCATGTCCTGCCAGGAACAGGACTGCCTTAGAGGCTCCACTGTGTTCAGTCACTGGCTGGGTGCTGTCCATGGGAAGCAAGGATTTCAGAGCTCAGCCACGGGGCCCTGGGCAATTCCACTCACTCACAGCAGGGAGCCTGGGGCCATATTCTCCTGGCCACCGCCACACTTTAATGAACAAACACTCATTGTCTTTCAATACGTATATATCAACATAGATCAAAGTTCAATACTACAAACTGTTGTCTGTGATCGAGAGGTTCTGAGGGCAGTCCATAACTTGGGATCTCCTGGCCACAGTTTCAGACCTCTTCCCGTCCAGATGTCTCTTTGGTTCCTGACACTCATATACTAGCTATTTAGGAATTAACAGAGAAACTTATTTATCATGAATTGCTCCTGCACTGCTTTTTTGCCTATGTATCTTAATTCCATACTTCATTTAAAAAGCAGGGTTGTGTTTTATAAGAACTTTCTCCTTCTACTCCTCTTTGGGCAATTCTATTTTGCCACTACCCTTTGCCTATTTATTTCCAGACTGAGTCAAATTCCTATTTTTCCTTTTAACATTGGTCATGATTTTCTCAACTAGGTATGGAGTGGCGGTGGCAGGAATGAAAGATTGAGGAGAAGCACAGCATAGTGCTGAGAAGCCTCACCCGACCACCAATTAGCTGGGTATCCTCGGGAAAATTGTTGAACCTTTCTAAGCTTCATTCTTCTCACCTGAGAAATAAGGATAACGATAGTTGTGAGCCCATAGGATTACATGTATATAACAAATCATATATATGTTGTATGTTACATATATAAACAAGTTATATATTTATATGTGTGCTGTATGTATAAGCATATATCATACATACAACATATAGCATAATACCTCATTATGGTAAGCACTAAAGAAATTAACTGTAGTAATAATTATTAATGATATTGTTTGCTCGCTGCTATTAGACTCTCTCACCTGTCTTCATGTTAATTTATTAATTAGAGCTTTTCTAAAGTATTTCCTATTTACCAGACCTCACATATAACAGCTACCAATTTTTAGCATCCACTTTGGGCACTTTCATAATCTACATAATTTGACTGCAGATGGCAGAAAACGCAAACAAAATAGTTGTTTTTTTTTTCCTTTTTTTTCACATTGCAAGAAGTCTAGGGCTTGGGTGGTGGTTCCGATGACGGCATCGTTGGTCCAGGATGTTTATCTTCTTGCCTCACTATCCTCCAGGCCACAAGATAGGTTTGGCTTCTTCCGCATAATAACATCCATGTCTTGGGAGAGAAGAAAAGAAGACAGAAAGGATGGAGGTGAAATACTTTCTTCTCTCAAAGGTCTCCTATTTTATTTAAGAAGACAAATTCTCCCCAGGAATAGCCACCCATCTCACTGGTGAAAATTGTGTCAAATGGCTACCTCTATTTGGAAAAAAGACTTGGAAATCAAGTGTTTTTAGTTAGATTCATTACTCACCTCAAATATAATCAGGGTAATGTTTTGAAGAAGGGGAAATGGACATTGGGTGGACAACTAGCCATGTCTGCTACATGATCTCATTTAATGCTTTTCTTTTCTTTTAAAAAATTTTTTATTTATTTATTATTGGTTATGAATATTCATGAGATACAAAGCTGATCGTCACCACTGGTGCCCAAGATGTGATGGTCAGATCCATACTGGCGGTAATGCTTCTTTTAAAAATGACAGTCTGTCCAGGATCTGGTAATATTGACTTGAATCTAGAATTCCATAGTTTAGGTAATGGGTACATCATAGCCAATGTCAATTCAGTAGGCGAAAATCACTTATACTAGCTTTTGGATTACTAATAATTATTATATATATATTTATTAATATATAATATATATTATATTATATTACTACTAATAATAACAATTAGCCCACATTGACATAGATTGCTCAAGATACTAAATATAGTAACAAATGAGTTAGATTATCCCCTGTATAAATTACCCATAAGTAGCAAGTTAAACAGTGTTGAAGCTGGCTGCTTAAACACTTAAGTTACCTGTATTATTATTACTGCAGTGTATGAAATTATATTCTATATATTTGAATAGGTAAATTAACCTGCAGAGCTCATTGCTTATATATTATCTATATTTAACTCACCAGACTCAAATCCTTTTTCAGAACAAGGCAAATATGAATAAATAATCCACTAATATATAATTCATATGACTTAATAAGCATTCCAAATGAGAAAAAAAAAGATGGTTATTTTCATTTCTTCATATAATAAGTATGTCCTCTCTTGCAAAACCCTCACTCATCAGGAAGAATTATATAATGTGCACAATTTACCGTGGGCACACAATGTTT
>NW_007741632.1:11023-15936 GCF_000696425.1 Galeopterus variegatus | reverse complement strand
TATGAAATTATATTCTATATATTTGAATAGGGAAATTAACCTGCAGAGCTCATTGCTTATATGTTATCTATATTTAACTCACCAGACTCAAATCCTTTTTCAGAACAAGGCAAATATGAATAAATAATCCAGTAATATATAATTCATACTACTTAATAAGCATTCCAAATGCGAAAAAAAGATGGTTATTTTCATTTCTTCATATAATAATTATGTCCTCTCTTGCAAAGCCCTTACTCATCAGGAAGAATTATATAATGTGCACAATTTGCCATGGGCACACAATGTTTAATCTGCGTGGTATGTAGATGTATCATATCTTCGTTTCAGGACAGGACCTCATCCAAGCAATTTGAATGTTTCAGAAAATCAGGTACGGATGTTGTCCTGGTTACTTATTTAGGCCAAGCTAGGAAAAGAGGAGTAATAGTGAACTAAGGCATGGCCAAGAAACAAGACAAAAATAAAATGTATTATTACTTTTTTTGTATTAGATTAGTAAGCTAATGATTAATGATACAAATTCCTGTTAAAGCAGTAACTTCTTTATTTTGTCCTCTAATCATCTGGTATTTATTACTCTTATGTGTTTAACTAGATTTTAAACTCCTAAAGGATATTTTAGGTTACACAGAGCTGCACTGAGCAATGCTTACTGATTGGCTGAAAGATGTATTTATTTATTTATTTAAGATTTAGGATTAACTCCTAATTGCCAGTAAATTCTCTTTACAGCTAAAATGAATCCCCTGAATTAAGGCCTTGAATTACCTTTACAGTGATACCCTTACCTTATTGGTATCACCATAAAGTTAGGTGACATATTTAAGCAAACATAATGGAACATAAAATATGCTGTTGTTCTTCAAAGCTGAAACTCCAGAAGACTACACTTTTGTTGAACAATAATGTAATTACTCAAAGCAGCGAATAAACAATTTTGCAATCGCCTTTAAAGCCAGTTAAAGACACAAGAGAATCCATTACTTTATAAATACAGCTAATTATTATCCGCACCCCCCAAGAAAAGCCATATGTTATTAGATCATCTGCATTATTCACCATAACTCTTGGCTGTGTTTTAAAAAAAAATGCCCTCAAAGAATAAATTTGCAATCATTAAATATACAAAAATAAACATGATATAGTAACATTGTAATACATTGTTTCCATATTGAGAAATCCTAAACTATGTACACAGGTCTATTTATGTAGGGAGGACAGCCTACTAACCCGTGAATCACTCTCTCTAGGCATTCTTAAGTGTGCTAATGCATTAATACTAATGATACACCAGTAATGAAAAAATTTTAGCATGTGTCTCCTAGGACTCAAAATTGGTTAATAGCAATTATGTTTGTAAAAATAGCATCACCAGGGGCCATAGAGGTTTGATTGAATGTATATAAGAGAACAACTAAATTACATGACTATAAGCAAACATCTAGGTAAAAAGATGGGTGTTGAATAGGAATATATGATTAGATCAAAGCAACATATTTGGCTTTAGAGTGTGCAATGGAAATGTTTTTCCACTCAGTGTTAAAAATTTATTTGATAAAATGTATGTTTTGAGGGTCATTAACATATATTTCTGAAACAGACTAGGTTTTAGGTGTTAACTAGAATACTTGAATTAGCAGAGAGGCTGACTTCATGCAAGGATATGGTAAGGCTGACCCTCGGGCTTGTGCTGCTTCTTCCGTTCTGGAAAATTTGGTAGAGAAGCTTTTTGAAATCAGGGAGACCAGACCAGAACCAGGGTCAAGCTAAGACATGGTGATGTCAGAACTCTTAAATAAAACCACACTGCAGATAATTGTTTCACCTGTAAAACTCAATGGTAAGCTGCTTGAGCATGGGGTCTGTAAGGATACCATGGGCACTCAAGCGGAGGGGGAAGGGAAAAGCATTCCCTAGCAATATGGCACCCTTCTGGGTTTTTCTTCACAGTAAACAAGCCCGCCGGTGCCAAAACCCAAGCCCACCCACGCCAAACCTCAACCAGTCACAGGTCAAGGCGCACTTCCTGCCCAGCCCCATCCAATCAGCTACCACCCCATCCACCCCCTATCCAAACCCGGAATGCAGCTCCCTATAAATATACGTGCAGTCCTTGAATAAAGCGGAACTTCTCTGGTGAATTGTTAGCCTGGGTCTCGCATGATTCCTTCGTCCATGTGCCCCTTCATTTGGTGCTGAAACCTGGGAAGGATTTCACCCCACGCCAGGGGACTCCTTCCTCAGACTCCTCTGCGACCCCCCGGGACTGATGGTCCGCCCTCATCTATTTTCTCCGGCTCTGGCTTTCTTCACCCACCACCGCTCATCTGTTAGGTAAGCCCCCTTTTCCTTTTGTCAGGCTTGTAGGTTATTTAGACCTTCACCCTTATCACATTCCCCCAGGCCCTGGAGGCTAAGCCCCCATTCCTCTCTCTTTCTCTCACTCCTTTTAACCTTCCTCCTACCAGGTCCTGGACCCCCACCATCCATCAAAACCCTAGCACACTAGGTCCCTCCAGCTCCAGGCATCTTTGCCTCTGGGAAATGAGGGTCTAGGTGACGACCTACACCCCCTTCCTTCCGGCTCCAGGCATCTTTGCCTCTGGGAAGTGAGGGTTTAGGTGACGACCTACACCCCCTTCCTTACTGGGTTCATCCTTGAACCCATCTCCTGGGAACGGTATGACTCATTGGGGATGCCCTTTGAGTTCCGTCATTCTCATCCAGCTGGAGGGCTCATTCCAATCCTCCTTTTAAACCCTCTCTCTCTCTCTAATCCTCTTCAGAATGGGAGCTTTTGCCTCCTCCCTCCGGGGTGATTCACCCTTACAATGTCTCTTAAACAACCTTACCACCCTATCCCTCAAGCCTGACATTAAGCCCAAACTCCTCACCAAATTTTACAGACAAGATTGGCCTTATTATCCCCTAGATAACCAAAAGAAGTGGCCCCCTGAGGGCACACTCGATCCCGACATTCTCCGGGACCTTTTTAACTACTGCTAGCACCTGAGAAAGTGGAGAGATTCCATATGTGGAGGCTTTCCATCTGCTTGCCCAAAATCCCTCTCTCTGTCTCACCTGCTCTCCTTCCCAGGTTCTCCTTGCTTCCAAACCCCCTTCATCCTCGCTGCCTCCACTACCCCCTACTTCTGATAATTTTGACCCTGCGGACGAACTCCCCCATTCAGGTCTCCTTCTCCTGTAACTTCCTCTGCTCCCCAACCCCCTCAGTTAACTCCGCTCCATCCACCTCCTGCGCCCGGCCGGCTGGTCGGTAAACAGCCCTGGTCTCCGGGGCAACTGCCACGGGGTGAAGGGCCACCTAGTCAGCCTGTTCTCCCTCCAACCTCTTCCTCCCCTGTTTCTTCCAGCCCCACTTCACCGCATTTCCTGTCCCTGAACCCCCACAAGCAGCTCCGCTGCCATCTTCTCTCGCCCCATCATTTCCTCCGTCGCCATCTTTTGTCCAGCCATTTTCTAGCCCCACCTTACCACCATCTTGTTCCCTGCCAACTCCCATTTCACCTGCCCTGGTGCCTTCCTTTAGCCCCCCTGTAACTCGTTCCCGGGACTCCTCACTTCTACCATGGCTCCTCTCCGTGAAGTAGCTGGTGCTGAGTAGGTCATTAGGGTACACGTTCCCTTTTCGTTTGCTGATCTCACTGAGCTAGAAAAGAGATTAGGGTCCTTCACCACTGACCCCTCTACTTACATTAAAGAATTCCAATGGGTCCTTCAGGCATACAGTCTCACACATCATGACATCTATATGCTCCTGGCCAACACCCTCCTTCCCGAAGAACGTGACCATGTCTGGGGCACAGCTTGGGGCCATGCAGATGAAATCCACCACAAAAACCCTGCCCTCCCCATTGGCCCCCAGGCAGTCCCCAAACAGGATCCACATTGGGATTACAACACGCCACAGGGAATTCAGGCCGGAGATCACTTTAGTTCTTGCCTCCTGACTGGTCTTAAAAAGGCCACTCACAAAGTTTTTAATTTCCAGAAAGTCCAGGATGTTCTACCCCCCCCAAAAAAGAAACCCCATCTGAGTTCCTTAATCGCCTAACTCAGGCTCTCCAAAAATACACCAACATAGATCCCACCTCAGAAGATGGATGCCACGTCCTTATGACATACTTTTTGGCTCAATCCTACCCTGACATCAAGGCTAAGCTAAAAAAACTGGAACAGGGCCCTGCTAGTCCCCAGACTAAAATTTTATCAGTGGCTTTCAAGGTCTTTCATAATAGGGAGGAGAAACGAGAATGGGAAAAGGAACAGCACAAACAAAAGGCTGGTCTGGCCAACCTCCAAATGCTGGCCAAAGTAATTACTGAGCCTTCTAAGTGCCCTTCTGGGCCCTCCGCCTCCAAAACTCCCCCTAGTGCATGTTTTAAATGTGGCAAAGAAGGTCATTGGTCAAGGAACTGCCCATCACCCAGAAAGCCCACCAAGCCATGTCCTAAGTGCCAAGAAATGGGGCATTGGGGCTCCAACTGTCCACTCACCCAAAGGGGCGACTGGCCTTACAAGCCCCAGCCATCCCGGGTGCCTCAAGCACCTCTGGTGGGACTGTCTGAAGAGGAAAAAGACTGACAGGGCCCTGGCTCCTTCCCAACCATGACCATCACAAAAAGCGAGCCCAGGGTAACTATTGTCATTGATGGCCGACCCGTCTCCTTCCTCCTGGACACAGGAGCCACTTTGTTGGACTTAAAGGAGCTTCAGGGCCCAACCACACCTAACATTTCTCCTATAGTCGGGGTGGGAGAAAAACATATATACCCCCACAGAACACCTCCACTAACTTGACATATTAAAGGTGTTCTTTCTCCTTTTCCCCACTCATTTCTGGTCATGCCTCAATGTCCCATTCCCTTATTAGGTTGAGACATTCTCGC
>NW_007741632.1:8803-10102 GCF_000696425.1 Galeopterus variegatus | reverse complement strand
TCTCGGCTACATGTCTCTATTTCCCGCATCTCCTACAACCTCTTTCCTATTAGCACTCCTCCCCAAAAGCGATCAGAAAACATACCCTTCTCTATTACATCCTGTAAACCCTGTTGTATGGGACACCACTACACCCTCCTCTGCACATTATGTTCCTATTATGATAAAACTAAAAGATCCCTCCAAGTATATAAATCAATCTCAGTACCCACTCAGCACCACAGCACTTCATGGACTCCAATCCATTGTCGAGGACCTTCTCAAAAAGGGATACCTTCACCGCACCCACTCACCATTCAACACCCCCATCCTGGCAGTAAAAAAACCAAACAGGTCTTACCGACTAGTTCAAGACCTCCACTTAATTAATGCCACTGTTATTCCCATCCATCCTTTAATGCCCAATCCCTATACTCTTTTGTCCCAGATCCCAGCTTCCACAACTCATTACTCAGTCCTAGACTTAAAAGATGCATTCTTTTCCATTCCCCTGGACCCCGCCTCCCAGGACATATTTGCCTTTATCTGGACTGACCCCAATACATGACACTCTGAACAACTCACCTGGACTGTCCTCCCCCAGGGATTCCGGGATAGCCCTCACCACTTTGGCCAAGTGTTGGCCCAAGACCTCAAATATTTTCACTCTTCCCACCCACAGTCAACCCTCCTGCAGTACGTAGATGACCTTTTGCTCTGCAGTCCCTCGTGGGAACAATCACAGGCCAACACCACTTCCCTTCTTAAATTCCTGGCAGACAGAGGATATTGCATTTCACCTTCTGAAGTCCAAATATCCCTCACTTATCTAGGATTTGAATTATCACCTTCTCAAAAGGCCATCACCCATAATAGGAAGGAGCTTTTAGAGTTCCTACCCACTCCAAAAACTAAAGCAGAAATTTTATCCTTCTTAGGCCTAGCGGGTTACTTTAGAGCATGGATCCCAAGTTACTCTTTATTGGTCCGCCCACTATATGCCATTGCAAAAGGAGACCAGAATGAACCCCTATCATCTTCACCAGATAAGCCATTCCAAAAACTCCGCCAGGCTCTAGTCATGGCCCCTGCTTTACACCTGCCTGACCTCACTAAACCCTTCTCCCTTTACGTACATGAAAGGGACGGACAAGCCCTTGGTGTGTTAGAGCAAACATATGGCCCCTCCTTCACCCCAATAGCATACTTGTCCAAACAACTAGATCCTACTGTCCAGGGCTGGGCTCCCTGCCTTCGTACCCTGGCTGCTGGGCATCTACTACAGAAGGAGGCTCATAAATTAACATTTGGTGCACCCTT
>NW_007741632.1:2566-8511 GCF_000696425.1 Galeopterus variegatus | reverse complement strand
TGCCCAGTCATTCTTTGCACTCCCACAGCTGCCAAGCTTTCCCTACCAAACAACCAAGTAATTCCATGGATCCACATTTCTAGGTTAAAACCCTGCTTCCCGGCTTCACCAGCGGATTCTGCAGAACCTATGCGTACCCTGTAAGTTCAAGACACACCCTTTCAAGAAACTGAAATGTTTGCCTGCACTCCTCATCCCTCTAACCCCCTCAAACTCCGTTTATCCCGACTCCCAAGTCTCCCTCCATTACAGGAACAATGACCACTCCCATTAACTTTATCCTGTTTCTCTTACTGTGCCTAGTAGGTGCCTCTAAATCCCCGTATGTTTGGCGGTTCATGGTGCGAGAAACTATTACAAGGAAACAAGGTAAACAAGGTAAAACCACCAAATTACTCCCTTCCATGGCGGACTGTTCTCCAGCTGGATGCCGAAGTCTCGTTACCATTCCTCTTACAGGGAGTAAATTAATCCCTCAAGCCTCATACCCATATCTATGTTTTCTTTTTGATCAAACCAAAGATTATTGTCACTGGTGGCCGGAAACTTATGGGGGATGCCCATACTGGTTGTGTCGGATTCATGATCCAAAGGTGCCACATATATGAACCAAATCTTTCGGCGGGTTGGGAGCAGGCGGGATGGGTACACATTCCAATTATTCATTAATGACCCCTGGGACTCCAGGTGGGCTGGGGTAGTTGCTGGATCTTTCTACTGTGATGTGGTCGGTTCTCTTCCCTGCGGACAATTTGAAATCTCACGCACATATGTCCTCATAAAAAATCACGTTTCCTTATCTGCTGTACATACTCACATTTCTCAGCAAGAAGAAACCCTTTCTTCAGAGATAAATGCTGCCAACCAGCCCTCTCCCATCTACACTTGGCAACAAAATATTTCTGAAACTCTTATCTTCCTTAACCAGACTTTCTTCAACTCTACCCCTCCTAACAATTGCTTCCTTTGCGCATCTTTGCTACGCCCACTTCTGGCTGCTGTCCCTGGAAACATTACCTCACTCCCTTCCAATTCTTCCTCTACACCTCTCAGCCTTCCTGATGTTCCTCTATGGGATCCTGATAACACCCCCAACCACACTCTAGTGTCCTATCACTGTTTTCTGGGATCATCCACCCCCTCACCCCATTCTTCATTCCATTGCACAAAAAGGTCCACCATCACAAGCCACACAACGTCCCCACTGGGCACCTTTTTTTGGTGCAACGGAACCCTTTCCACCTTTATCTTTCCTAATACCTCCGTCCCTTGCTACCTAGTGACTGTCGTTCCCCAACTAACTTTATATTCAAATGCAGAGCTTTTCCACCTTTTCCATCCACCCCCAAGACAGTGTCGAGCTGCCTTTCTCCCAGTCCTAGTGGGAATGTCCTTAACAACATCAATTGTTGCAACCGGCCTGTTGGGCGGGGCCTTGGGACATACTTTATGGGTGGTACAAGACGTTAATAACAAACTACAAAAGGCCCTCACCTCCACAGCTGAATCTCTATCTGCCTTACAAAGACAAATCACTTCCCTAGCTAAAGATACCCTACAAAACCACCGTGCATTAGACCACCTCACGGCAGAAAAGGGCGGCACTTGCATCTTCCTCCGGGAAGAATGTTGTTATTCTATCAATGAATCAGGACTAGTAGAAACGGATATTGTCAAACTCACCAACTTAGCCTCAGACCTCAGAGCCAACTGCCCTGATCCTTTCTCCTCTTTTTTCCAAGGCTCACTTTTCACCTGGGTATGGCCAATATTAGGACCCCTCACTGTTATATTTGTAGCCTGTCTTTTTTCTGCCCTGCATTATAAAATTCATTCAAACTCAACTCAGAAGAATCTCTAACCAAACTTTTAACCAGCTTTTACTTAGAAACTACCAGCTCCTGGCCACTGAGGATCCTGCCCGCTCTACAACAGATCAGCTAGCCCACTGTTAAAATGGACCTGCCTCATCAATGGTCCCTGTTCCTGGAAGCTTTGGCCACAGATGCCTGGATGCTCTCCCCTACAGCCTCCTACACACACTGGACTCAACAAATTACTGACCTGTGGCTTCAGGGAACCTTTATAGAGTTCTCCCCCTTCAAAATTATCTTACTCTCTACGCTCTTTTGGGTCCTGTTACAAAATCCTCAATCTCCCCCCAATTCCTCTTCCCCTACTACGCCCCCGTCCAGCAGGCAGTAGCTCGAAGATCACGGTGACCCAATCCCACAACAGAGGAAAAAGGGAGGAATGTAAGGATACCATGGGCACTCAAGCGGAGGGGGAAGGGAAAAGCATTGCCTAGCAATATGGCGCCCTTCTGGGTTCTTCTCCGCAGTAAACAAGCCCGCCAGCACCAAAACCCAAGCCCACCTGCGCCAAACCTCAACCAGTCACAGGTCAAGGCGCACTTCCTGCCCAGCCCCATCCAATCAGCTACCCCCCGTCCACCCCCTATCCAAACCTGGAACGCAGCTCCCTATGAATATACGTGCAGTCCTTGAATAAAGCGGAACTTCTCTGGCGAACTGTTAGCCCGGGTCTCGCATGATTCCTTCGTCCGTGAGCCCCTTCAAGGTCCACTTGGTCTGACATGTCAGGTGACACCAATTCCCAAATTTTATCATAGGACATTTCTAGAGTCAAATGTCTAACAGGTTCCGCCAGGATGCCCAGGGTTGCTTCTCCCCAGGACCCAGTTCCTGCAGGTCTGTCACCGGCCGACCTCAAAGTCTTTTCCGTCCTCTGGACACTCTGACTTCATGCGTTCCTTCCAAGGCAGCTCTGGTTCCACGAAGTGCGTGCCCCACCTCTCAGGCTGGAGCCCAGGGCTGCCGGCCTCTGTCACTCAGGGGAGAATTGGCCATCGCCCCGTGCCCAAGGGTAAAGACCAGCGGCCATGGGGTGGCGGGGAGTGGATCCCTGAGGCTCAGGGCACCTCCAGAGCCTAGGCATGGGAGAGAGTGATGAGTGGACCGGGCTGCGCGTGCCTTTCCCACGTGGAGGAAGAGATGAAAGGCAGGTGGGCAACACGCAGGTGCCCCTCTTGGCTCCCGCATCTCCCACTCCCTGGCAGAGTAGAGGCCGGAGGTGCCAGAGTCTCCTCAGAGCCAGCCGCCACGAGCCCCCAGCCTGGGCGCAGTGAGACGCGTGCCAGGCCAGGGCCCCCAGCCTCCGAGGGCAGAAGAGGCGGGATCCGGCTTCGGAGCCACCTGCGCTTGCCAGCCCGCCTGGCCCGGCCGACCCGCTCGGCCCCACGGCCCACACCCCGAGCTGCCAGCACCTGGATGTGGCAGGAGAACTCTGAGTCGTCCAGCAGCCGGATGGTGCATGTCATCTCCTGGCTGAGCGACCTGATGCTGGAGCTGCGAAAGTGGATCATCTTCGCGGTCCTGCTGCTCGGCGCGCGGCTGCAGGAGGCGAACATGCACCGCGGCTGGGAGCTAGCGGGAGGCCGGGACGGCACAGGGCTCGCCCACGTGGACACACTCGCTGCCTGGACCCACGGGAGTGGCTCAGCCCGGGATGGCGGCGGAGCAGCGTGCATATGGCCACACGTACTGGGCGGATTCCTCCCGGCCCAGCCCCGCCTGCTCCTTTCCCCCCCTCATGCCTTGGCACGCGCTCACGCCTCCCTCCGCCATGGAGGCCCCGAGCCAGCGACCCCAGGTGGCCGTGCCATACACTCGCTCCGCGAGCGGAGCTGCTATAGGCGGAGGAGGAGGCAGACAGACAGCATCCCCGGGTAGCCAAGGTGCCCTGGTGGGGCCTGCTCTGCCACTGCGACAGCTGGGCCCGGATGCCTCCGCCCCCGGCAACTCTCGCCCCGGCCCTGGACTGGGTCAGAACGGATATCACCGGCTAGGACCAGATTGGACCAGCTCGGACCGGATCAGACCGTATTTGACAAACTCGGAATGGTTGGAATCAGCTGGGACAGGATTTGACCGGCTCAGACCAGATTTGACTGGCTCGGACAGGATAGGACTGGCTCGGACTGGGTACCGTCTTGGACCGGAATGGACCGGTTCGGACGGGATCAGACCGGATTTGACTGGCTCAGACAGGATCAGATCGGAGTGGACCTGCACGGAGCAGATTGGACCGGCTCGGACCCCATTGGACCTGCTTGGATCGGATTGGACCAGCTCGGATCAGCTCGGACCAGCTCAGATCCAGGTAACTTAAGCTACTGTGTCAACAAAGCAGGCCAGTAGCAGAGAAGAATACAGGTTAGTGAGTCAGCACAATTCCATGTCCCCCAGGCACAGCAGGCTCGCCCAATAACCACGTTCTGTCCACGTGTATTCGGCCGCGGCTGTCACTCTCTTCCCCTCCTAACCTGAAGGTGACACTAACAGGAGGTCCCCAGGTCGTGGTTTTTTGAACTTTTGTCTTAAGTTAAAACACAATGAGTTTGGTTCATATGTCTGGTTTCAATGTCATATGATAAAAGCTGGAGTTAAATCAAGAAACAAAATCAAGTAAGAATATATAAAAGAAAGTGAGTTTCCTGTGAAAATAAAAAGTGAAGACCCAACATACACCACCCCGCACCCAAGTGTAAGAACTAAGATAAATTTAGGTGGTAATCACACTTGCTCTGTCACCTCGGCAAAACCTTGACTTTCATCTTACTTTTCCCACCCATAAAATTAGAATTAATAAGATACACTTCTGATTCAAGACGTCCAAGGGTGTTAAAAGGATAGAAAATAAACCAGAGGCTACCAGAAGCACTGAAGTGTCCATGTGATGACTGACAGGCTGGCAGGAGCCTTGTCACCCAGGCCTACAATCATGACAGGCTGGCAGGGACCTTGTCACCCAGGCCTACAATCATGACAGGCTGGCAGGGACCTTGTCACCCAGGCCTACAATCATGACAGGCTGGCAGGGACCTTGTCACCCAGGCCTACAATCATGACAGGCTGGCAGGGACCTTGTCACCCAGGCCTACAATCATGACAGGCTGGCAGGGACCTTGTCACCCAGGCCTACAATCATGACAGGCTGGCAGGGACCTTGTCACCCAGGCCTACAATCATGACAGGCTGGCAGGGACCTTGTCACCCAGGCCTACAATCATGACAGGCTGGCAGGGACCTTGTCACCCAGGCCTACAATCATGACAGGCTGGCAGGGACCTTGTCACCCAGGCCTACAATCATGACAGGCTGGCAGGGACCTTGTCACCCAGGCCTACAATCATGGCAGGCAACAGGATTTTCCCACTTTATGCCCATGGTGGGAATAGATTCCATTCCGCTGACGTGGGGCTGGCTATGTTTCTACAAAAATTATCCACATACACAGGTGGTCTCCAAAACTGTGTCAAGCAGTGGTTGGATAGTTTGGCCAGTTGAGAGGAATATGGGATCAAATAATTTTGTTTACACAGATTTCAGAAATTTGAAATGAAATACTAAATTCCATTGATTTTCACAGACATCCTTTTACAGTCTCGAGTCATTCCATTTTTACCAGTTGTACATGCACATCAAAGATTTTGTTGTTTAATTCATCTTGGAATACTTTTACCTCACCAGCATGTTACTATTACTGGAATATACAAATATTTAATATGGTAGCTAGGTAGGAATAGACTTAAAAATTGAACAATTATTAACTCCTCTAAGAGTACTTCCAAAAGTTCATGGAAAAATAGAATTAAAAGACAATGTGAACCGTTTCATGAACGATTGGAATATGCTTCCAATATGCCCCCAGCATTTCTGCAGCATTTTACAGCTTACAAATGCTTTCTGCCCACTAGTTAAGACAAGTGAACAGATATGATGTTGATGGTGGGGAGGGGAGAGAGAGGGGGGAGAAAAAGAGAAATTGGGAAAGGGACACAAAAATCAACTACATTGTACGTTGATACATTAAAATAAAAACAATAATTAAAAAATGCTTTCTACTTAATTTCAACCACATAT
>NW_007741632.1:0-2023 GCF_000696425.1 Galeopterus variegatus | reverse complement strand
AGCTCTATATGATGACAGCTAGTTTATAATGAAGATATGAGTTCTACCAGCAGTACTAATATTGTATACGCAGTGTATTCTTTTTCATTTACTTTATGAGTCCAAAGAAAATAAAGTTTTAAAAAGTATTTTCATATGCTCACCACTTGGACTCAAAAAAGCCATTTTTATCTGTGGTACATTGGTAAATAGGCAGCATTTTTTTGTGTGTGGCTGGCTGGCCCAGGCATTGAACCCTGGACCTTCAGTGTTATCAGCACCATGCTCTAAGCAACTGAGCTAACAAGCCAGGTACCTAGGAGGTAGCTTTTTAAATCAAGATAGCCATATACACCTTGCCTCATTTCCCCAAAGCAGAAGAAATAAATCCCATTATTTTAGTTCTCTGTAAAGTATGCTATTTATCACATGGGTGAGAAGTTCACCCAGTAACGGAATAAGGATTCTTTCGCCATGCCAACAACCCAATGCTCAGAGCCTTCAAGTACAGTAAATTCTTAAAGCTTGATCTAACATATAAGTGTGTTTTTTAAAGAGAGAATCTGCAAAGATTGAGGGGACAACTTTATTTTCACTGAGGTTTACTTTATACACTTTTTTCAATTAAAATTAATTACACAAAAAGAATATAAAACACGCTATTTTAAAACATTATTGTACAAAATTTGATTTTCTTCACTACTATATGTAAGTACATATTTATTTATAAGCTACAAGCAAACATATATATATGGATATATATATACATATCATAATAAGAAAGAGGACTTCACTAATTGAAGTGATATTTTTATTTTTTTCTCCAACCACTAACCATTTACTAATTGGAACTAATGTTTCCACAGTTCGTTTTGGTCACTGGCACCGACCAGCCAAAGGGCTTATATTTCACAAACATAATAAAACCTTAATTATCTACGAAACTTCAACTAACTTTCTTTATTATACGTAGTTTTTTAGAGAAAGAGACAAATCACGAGAAAACACATTATAAAATATTATTCTCAAAATACTTGGACCGGATCGTAATGGCTCGGGCCGGTTCGGCCCGGATCGGACTGGCTCGGCCCGGATTGGACCGGCTCAGACCGGCTCAGACCAGATTTGAATGGCTCGTACTGGATTGGACCGGATTGGACAGGCTCAGACCGGATTGGACTATCTGGGACTGGATCAGACCGGATGGGAGTGGCTCAGGGTGGATTGTACCAGCTCGGAGTGGATTGGATTGGCTCAGACCGGATTTGACCAGCTTGGACCGGATAGAATCGGCTCAGACAGGATAGGACTGGATCGGACGGGATTTGACCGGCTCGGACCGGATAGGACTAGTTCAGGCCAGAGTGGACCGGCTCGGACCGGATCAGACCGGATTGGATCGGCTCGGTCCGTATTGGCCTGGCTAGGATCGCAGTGAACCAGCTCGGAAAGTCTCAGACCGGATCAGACCGGAGTTGACCGGCTCGGAATGGCTCTGGCTGGATTTGACTGGCTCAGACTGGATCAGGCCAGATTTGACCGCCTCAGACCGCATTGGACCGGCTAGGACCAGATCAGACCGGATTTGACAGGCTCAGACCGGATCAGACTGGATTTGACCACCGGAGTTGACCGGCTCGGAATGGCTCTGGCTGGATTTGACTGGCTCAGACTGGATCAGGCCAGATTTGACCGCCTCAGACCGGATTGGACCGGCTAGGACCAGATCAGACCGGATTTGACAGGCTCAGACCGGATCAGACTGGATTTGACCGGCTCGGACTCGCTCGGACTGGATTGGACCTGCTTGGATCGGATTGGAGCAGCTCGGACCGGCTCAGATCCAGGTAACTTAAGCTACTGTGTCAACAAAGCAGGTCAATAGCAGAGAAGAATACAGTTTAGTGAGTCAGCACAATTCCATGTCCCCCAGGCACAGCAGGCTCGCCCAATAACCACGTTCTGTCCACGTGTATTCGGCCATGGCTGTCACTCTCTTCCCCTCCCAACCTGAAGGTGACACTAACAGGAGGTCCCCAGGTCG
>NW_007741631.1:24311-24551 GCF_000696425.1 Galeopterus variegatus | reverse complement strand
GTAAATCTCTATATAATGGGAATTTTTTATTTTTCCGCAAAACATCCCCATGTATTTCAGGGCACTTTAAAGTAACTATATTAACAAACATTTGACAATAAAGTACCGTATAAAACAAAAATCAATTCAAATAAGATGCACAAATATAAAACTGCAATACATTTGTGGCATGCTTTTTTTTTTTTTTCCTTTTGTCTTTTTTCGTGACCGGCAACGGGATCGCAACCCTCGGTGTTGCGC
>NW_007741631.1:17676-19686 GCF_000696425.1 Galeopterus variegatus | reverse complement strand
ATAAGAATCACTATAAAATCAAATATTTTCAGCCTATTAAAATTAGGTATTATGAAACAAATGTTTATTTGGTCCATTTTTTAATCAGGCTGGACTTTATGACCAAGAAAATGTATAATGCATCTTATTATTCTAAATGTATCAAAAATATTATTTATCCTAAATGCAAAGTATCTACTCTAAGAAACATACACTCTCTCCTCTTTTTATTTCCACTAAAATACGCTCTAGTCTCAATCTTAACTGTGGCTGATATCTTTCATAAAAATAAGTTATTAAAAAAAACTTTACACTTCAATGTTAATAGGAATTGCGAAAATAAAGTGGAATCACACTTTCTACGTGTGAAGGTTATATGGTGACTATCATCGTTATCGCAATATTTCTCAAGCAGTTGATTTAACGTAGTACTGGAAAAACAGATTTTCTAGAACACTGGGTGAGAATTCATCTCAAAAGCTACTGGAGATCCTGAGCAGTAGCCTAGCTGATTTCTGGAACATTAATTAGCACAGTTCCTTTTGCCGAGGGAGAAATTTATCAGTATTTTATAAATGTGAGCTTATACATGAAGAACTTTTTTGACTTTATAGACCTATAAAATTTCCTAAGTGCCATTACTTTGTCAAGAGATATTATCATTTTTTACTTATATAATGAAAGAGATATTTTGATTATACCTTTGGAAAAGTAAAGAAAGGATTATTTTTTAAAAACTATTGGTTTGAAAATTAGTAATAGAGAGCTATTTCTTTAGCTGGTTTATCATTTCAAACAAGCCATCCAGACAAGATTATTCAAATAATTACTATGTCTAAGACATTATTTCCAAGTATATGAGAGGTTTTAGTCTAGTGTCTCACTGACCTCTACCTAGTCCCAGCCCTGGCATTATTAAAATTGAAGTATTACTTTATTTACACATAATGCAAAGTTTATAGTTTTCTCTGTTTTTTATTAATGCTAAAAATGTGAGTCATGTTTGATTTTATTTGTACTCCTTGTTGATTTTATGGATTTTGAGACAGATGTTTAAAAAATTCAAATTCAGGTGACCACTGGAACCTCAGATTTCATGGAAAAAATCATTTACATAAGTCAATAATAAGGGTTACTATAGTAATTTCTAATTCAAAGAGTTAGGAATTTTTTTACAATACACACATTTATTTATAGATGATTTCTCTACTGTAAAAATATCAAACATTTTCATTGCTATTTTGAGAATGAAACTGTAAATCTCTATATAATGGGAATTTTTTATTTTTCCGCAAAACATCCCCATGTATTTCAGGCACTTTAAAGTAACTATATTAACAAACATTTGACAATATAATACCGTATAAAACAAAAATCAATTCAAATAAGATGCACAAATATAAAACTGCAATACATTTGTGGCATGCTTTTATTTTTTTTCCTTTTGTCTTTTTTCGTGACCGGCAACGGGATCGCAACCCTCGGTGTTGCGCCTGCACCGCGCTCAGCCAGTGAGCGGACCGGTCTCTACATGGGATCCGAACCCTCTGCAGGAGCGCCGCCGCGCTCCCAAGCGCCGCACTCAACCGAGTGCGCCACCGGGCCGGCCCGTTGCATGCTTTTTAAAAGCCAAACAATTAATTTTAAATGTTCTATGTTAAGTCTGCTCTAACTGTACATTTTTGTATTTTCTATCTCCTTGATTGTAGATACCTTTGTCTATCTTTAGGATGAATATCTGTCCCTACTTTTGTGCTCACTTTCCCATTCTACTCTCCTTTTCTAAACTCTACTTGCCCTCCAAATACATTCTTTATTCCACTAATTTCAAACCTGGTATCTTAATTATGCTTGCTAATAAATTCCACTCTGCACCCAACCTCTCAGTCTCGCTGTTTGATTTTTACCAATTAGTTCCTGATCTCCCACCACTTACTTAACTACTCTGTATATGGATCTTTTACTTTCAAATTCCAAGTCTATATACAGATGCATGGCAATACACACACACACACACACACACACACACAC